>NC_085137.1:121637266-121937946 GCF_035046485.1 Aedes albopictus | reverse complement strand
TTTTTTTCTGCTTGTACAAAAACGGCCCTTTTCAGGGCCACCGAACGTATTCACCAAAGAGTTGAAGGGTCAATTTTCTGCCACACAAACCAGCAGCGAGAGTGCGTGCACGTCTGCGTTGGCGCTGTTTGATTTTATGTATGCAACACGCCAGACAATGTTCACTATAGTCATCTCCATTTGTAATGCCACGCTGCCATCAATCGAGCGCTGGAACGTTCCAGGCTGAACACAATAACGAAACAGATCAACGTAATCCAGTTTAGATTACGACTGAACACCATAACGAAACAAATCCAACGTAATCCAGGCTAGGTTATGATTGGTTTTACAAATTTACAAGCCAAATGTCCAGTAAAGCCGGCAAACTTTTCCAAACGAATGAAACCGTTTCAATCATGTGCATGCTTCCCTACCCGGGACTTCAATGGCGTACGAGCATCGTTCGTGGCTGTACCGCATTGGAGGCAACGTGCATCTCGATCACGGATTTCAAAGCAGCATATCAATCCGCCTCGGTGCAGCATGTATGAATCGGTCCGTACATATGGTTAAATTGGACCGCAACAAAAAAAAAAAAAAAAAAAAAGAAAAAAAAAAAAGATCAACGTACTGCCGGTGGACGCATAAATGTCCCGTGTGCAAAAACAGACAATCGGGAAAATCGCGTCCAAAGTTCGACAGCATAAATTGCCTCAACTATGAAGTATAAGTGCCGAATCGTGTCCAAACATCAACCAAATTCGACATGTTTGATTTAGAGTTTGATTGAAGTGTGACGCTCAATATTCAATAAGTTGCAAAATATCAACATTGCCAAAAATGCACATGGGACATAGTGGTTTCTGCTTGTAGTGGTGTTGCGTGTACGTACACGCTGCATTACACGAACACCACTTGAGTTACTGGTTGAAAATAGTAAACAAAGATCAGCTGTTCCCAGCAAAATCAAATGGGCATATTTTCAACCAGTAGATTTGCATTAGTGTTCGTGACACCGCGCTGCGAAACCACTATGGGACTGCTATGCTTCTACCGGCGTAGCGTAGGGTTACGTTTCTAGTTCGGTCCGGTAAGTTTTGACGTAGGACTACGGCTGTATTTTATGCCTTGCCATCCGGTAGAATTGTATTGCGACTAGCACCATGGCGTGAAATCGAATGATTGTCTACGTTGGCGACGAAAGCGACGACTCGAATTTTTGATCCGCGCTTACGCGTCTCTTTCCCGGCTTGGCATCTGCGGGAATTATTTTGCGAAAAAGTAATCAGACCGAGATAGTTGGCCATGAATTCAAATGTGCAAGTTTTGACGTAGGACTACGCCTACTTGACGAGGACGAGGACAAAGGCAGTTGTATCTGTCATCCGTTAGGATATTCCGTGCAACTCTTCAGTAAAATCAAAGCTGGTAGTCCTGAAAAGGACTGATTTGATGGTGGGATACTGTTTGGCAGTATGGCGACTGGCGATACAGCGCTGTCGCTTACTTCTTGGCGGCGGTCTTCTTTGCGGCAGCTTTCTTGGCTGGGGCGGCCTTCTTCGGCTTCGGGGTCTTCGGCTTCTTGGCGGCAGTCTTGGAAGGTTTGGTGGCCTTTTGCTTCGGGGCAGCAGCCTTCTTCACACCTCCGGCCTTCTTGGCGGCCTTTGCACCAGCAGCTTTGGCTTTCTTCGCCGCAGCTGGCTTCTTGGCTTTCTTCTCGCCAGCTGGTTTCTTGGCTTTCTTTTCGCCAGCTGGTTTCTTGGCTGCCTTCTTCTTCTCTCCGGTAGCCTTCTTGGCTTTCTTCTCACCGGCCTTCTTGGGCTTTTTCTCGCCGGCGGCTTTCTTGGCCTCAGCCTTCAGCTTGAACGATCCGGATGCGCCAGTTCCTTTGGTTTGGACAAACTTGCCCTTCTCGACGCCGTTCTTCAGGGCCTTCTTGAGGAATGGGGCCAGCTTGGCGACATCGCACTTGTAGTTGGCAGCGATGTACTTCTTGATGGCCTGCAGGGACGACCCGTTGCGCTCCTTCAGGGTTTTGATAGCAGCAACAACCATATCGTTCACTGGGGGATGAGTCGACGGCTTCTTCGGCTTGCCCTGTCCCTTGGGGGCCCTTGGCTTCTTGGCCTTGGCAGGCGAAGCAGCAGGAGCTGCGGCAGCGGCTTCAGCGGCAACTTCAGACATCTCGGTAGGTAGATTGGAGTAACACTCACTAGATAGGGTAAACGAATGAATGAAGGTAAATCTGGCAACTGCGCGGTGTTTGATAATGATGTCTGTGTTAGGGATGCAGACATGGTCGTCCACTAACCGAGTGTTCGCAAAATATTGTAAAATTTTTTGGTAACATGTTTCCAAAACGCCATTTTCCATCTACTGCGAAAAACAATCTAATCTAGCGTTTGTCCACTTGGCGAGTAAAGGAGTCTCGCCAGCGGTCTGTCATTGCTAAACCGGGTTAGCACTCGGAATACCATGGCAAAAACGTGTCTTCGCAGCACCCATCGCTCATATGGTGTGGGTTCGCTTGACAAAACAATCAATAGTCGCTATTGAAACAATGCAATCGCCCTTGTCGGTAGTGAATTACAAAAGGCCAACGATTTCTCTATTCAGCGGCATCTAAATCTAGCGCAGATTCGGTTAGGAACTGCTGCAGAATGGACCACAAAGAAAGTCCTTCCAAGTGCTAACAGGCGATGTTGAGCGCTTGGTTTAGGAGAACTTTGGACAGTACAATATAATGCAATTTCTTCCGGAAAAAAAGATACTTCAAACTACACCCGTAGGACAGTTCCGTGTAATAATGCATACTAAGTTCATGTCGGGTCATACGGCTACCAAGCATACGAACCGAAACCATCCAACGTAGCCCCCAGATAGTAGTTGGCCAGAGCCGAGCAATGCCTTTGCCCAAGTCACTAACGCCACAGTAATCCAAAATGAAAATAATGTAATTTGGTAACTGTAAGTTTGATTTGTGAACAAATGTGAACTGCCAGAGCCCAATCACCCGCCAGTATCGTGTGCACACAATCACCACGAGGATATTCACCGTGGTGCGGAACTGTCCAGTCCAGTCCAGAATAAACTATCATAACTGGGCAGAATTGCTGTCTTGTTTGCAGTACGTGCAAAGGTTTATAATAATAGCACAGCAACAATCTGGACTTCTTTCTCTTCTCCGGAACCAGGAGGATTGTCCGACCGGGACATCAACGTCACGATGATCCTGACGATGCTTTGTTAGACCCTGACCGTGGACGCTACGCATTTCCGGTGGATTTCACCTCAAACGCTTGATAGTGGCAATGGCATGCCCCAGTTGTGCTGACATTGGACCGTTGGTCGGCGATTCTATGGCCTACGTCACACGAGTCTGATAGCAACCTAAGCAACCCTCCGCGGCGTGAGAAGTATTGGAAATGCGGAAAATGCACATTTAGTTAAGGTGATACGGGACACCGTGTTAATTTTGCTATCTTCCGTCTCTTGCACCACCATTACCCCCGAAAGTTTGACGATGCAAACCTCCAGTTCCAGTGGACTGATCCAACTGAAAACTTAGTCGATTGTTCATCCCATGTAAGCATGACGCCCCGTAAAGCCTTAAGAGGAAACAGACCATCATCCTTTACCAGAAAATCAAAAGCAGGAAATCACAACCAATGGTAATGAAAATTTATCACTGAACTCTACCCAGCATCCGGATAGCAGTGAAATAATTTTCATTGACGCTTTTTGGATTTCGAGCAGGAAAACTGGTTTCCAACAATTGACGATTGCTGATGACTGAATGATGGTTGTTTGAGCGTTAAGTTATGCGACGAGCCTTATTATTATTATTATTTCAACTAGCTGCAAGCATGTCACAGTGGCAGCAGTAAATCGTCGCCATCCCTGCTTGGCACAGGGAGAGGGATGAGTCGTAGTAGTGTTACAGTCGGTTCGAGGAAATTTTCAGTATGCTTCGTAAAATGTTCAATGTTTCCCATGATTCCTATGGAAACCCCACTCCCAAGGCCGTCTGGTTGGAAAATCGATCATCTTTGCTAGAGGTGAGCACCCGAGAAACAGAACTAGCTGAACAGCAGTTTGCTAAGCCAAAGCTTGCTCAGGATTGGTTTGTTCCACTCTTGTGCAGCAAAAAATGTGTGTAGGGTACGTCCCTGAATGGGTCGTAAGTGTCGCAAGTCGGTTCGTAGGGTCATTATTTCAAAGTTAACTCTTTTTCTGGAATGGTATAGTGGCCCTGAAAAGGGCCTTTTGGTTTTGATGCGATTATTCGGTACTGGGCGTCATTTACTTGGAGCTGGTGTACTTGGTGACGGCCTTGGTGCCTTCGGAAACGGCGTGCTTGGCCAACTCTCCTGGGAGCAGAAGACGGACGGCGGTCTGAATTTCGCGAGAGGTGATAGTCGAGCGCTTGTTGTAGTGAGCCAGACGGGAGGCTTCGGCGGCAATGCGTTCGAAGATGTCGTTGACGAAGCTGTTCATGATGCTCATAGCCTTCGACGAGACGCCAGTGTCCGGGTGGACTTGCTTCAACACCTTGTAGATGTAGATAGCGTAGCTCTCCTTCCTGCGCTGCTTCTTCTTCTTCTTGTCACCCTTGACAATGTTCTTCTGGGCCTTGCCGGATTTCTTGGCGGCCTTTCCGCTGGTTTTCGGTGCCATCGTGCTACGTTGAGGTTGTTATCGATCCAAAAGGAAACTGAAACTGATGCCTACCGAGTGGAGTGGTTCTCTTTTATACCCCTAGAATAGCGAGCACTGTCCTGCCCCTTTAGTTTGTTTGTCATTTTATTCGTTTCGCTTTCCCCTCCCTGGTATGGGTACGGCGCTGTGCTACGCAGGTATAAAATAACCTCCGTTCCGTGGATTCGCCATCAGTACAGCTTACGTACGCTTTGTGAACGTATCTCCGTTAGTAAAACTCAACACTACCAACTCACAATGTCTGGCCGCGGCAAAGGAGGCAAAGTTAAGGGAAAGGCAAAGTCCCGTTCCAACCGTGCTGGATTGCAGTTCCCGGTCGGTCGTATCCACCGTCTGCTGAGGAAGGGCAACTATGCCGAGCGTGTCGGTGCCGGTGCCCCCGTCTACTTGGCTGCCGTGATGGAGTATCTGGCTGCTGAAGTCCTCGAGTTGGCAGGAAACGCTGCTCGTGACAACAAGAAAACCAGAATCATCCCCCGTCATCTGCAGTTGGCCATCCGCAACGACGAAGAATTGAACAAACTGCTGTCTGGCGTCACCATTGCCCAGGGTGGTGTCCTGCCAAACATCCAGGCTGTTCTGCTGCCCAAGAAGACCGAAAAGAAGGCCTAAATTACTTTCCGCTCGTTCGACGACCACGTGCATCAAACCAAAACCGTCCTTTTCAGGACGACAATATTCATTTCCCGTAAAGAGAGTTGTTTTGAATTTGATTACATCGGTGTAAAACACTCGTTTCTTACTCTGACTGTTAGTATGCCTCGGTCCCCGTGTACTGGGCGGTTAAACAGGAAGTACAGGAACAGAGCGAATGAGTGAGAAATGTGTGCCCATAAAGTAGAATGTTGTATACTGTGTAGACACGTGGTAACTTTCGCGTACTGCGATACAGTTTGCCACTAAAATTTATCGAAATCGACTCAGTTTGTACTGTAAGCGATGCCCATACGAATGGAGGTAAATCGTAAATCTACAGCAGCAATCGTATTGCTATCGTACCTGCAAAGGAAAAGGCTTGCCTTAACGATAGCGGGGTTTTCTTTACCTATCCGTCCGGCTGTGTTAGTTTTGAACGGACCGAAAATGTCGTTACCTGCTCGTCAGCTTCGTCTAGCTCTGGCTGCGATGGGATACAATATGGAAAAGCATAACGGGCAGACGGAAAACGGTGGCTAGGAGGGCCATGTTTGTCGTAATCGCAGCACAGTGCAGCCCTCCTACGGTACCGAATCATGCTATCGTGCCGAGATTGCGTGTCACAGGAGAAAGTTATTTACAAACAGTGCCTAGTACGGACTATAACAATAACGGACAATAACAAACGTACATATTCATCAGCATAAATGCGTCGTCGCTCTTCTTGTCCATCACACATCACAACTAACTTGACCCGTTCGTTATCATCACATCGTACAGGGGATTGTCACTGCTCATTTATTTCATATACTACCAGGGGGCTGCCACTACTCCAGCACTCCAACTCCACCAGTGGAAGGAAATTCCCGTCAACTCTTTTGGGAAAGTTGTGTAGTGGCCCTGAAAAGGGCCGTTTTTTTTAGAGCAATAAATAACGCAGAACAAATTTAAGCGCGTTCTCCACGGATGCGACGAGCCAGCTGGATGTCCTTGGGCATGATCGTGACACGCTTAGCGTGGATGGCGCACAGGTTGGTATCTTCGAACAGACCGACCAGGTAGGCCTCGCTAGCTTCCTGCAGGGCCATGACGGCCGAGCTCTGGAAGCGCAGGTCAGTCTTGAAGTCCTGAGCGATTTCACGAACCAGACGCTGGAATGGGAGCTTGCGGATCAGCAGCTCAGTGGATTTCTGGTAACGACGAATTTCACGCAGAGCGACAGTTCCTGGCCGATAACGGTGGGGCTTCTTGACTCCTCCGGTGGCTGGGGCACTCTTGCGAGCAGCCTTGGTGGCCAGCTGCTTGCGAGGAGCCTTTCCTCCGGTGGACTTACGGGCAGTTTGCTTGGTACGAGCCATCGTAGATTAGAAATCCAAACGAATACGTTGAAACGATGCGAAAGAATGAGGGTCAACTTTTGGTTGTCCTCTTTTATATGCTCGCTTCATCGCAGCGAACCAATCACAAGCCCCGAAAGAATAGGAAGAGCACGAATGGCAGGAAGAAGTAACCCCTCGCGTAGGTATAAAAGCGGCAAACATTGCGGTCGAATGGCATCAGTTTCGTTGCAACCGTAGTCGAGCACAAAAGCAAACATCCAAAATGACTGGCCGTGGCAAGGGAGGTAAAGGACTCGGAAAAGGAGGCGCCAAGCGTCATCGCAAGGTCTTGCGTGATAACATCCAGGGTATCACCAAGCCTGCCATCCGTCGTCTGGCTCGTCGTGGCGGAGTCAAGCGTATCTCCGGCCTCATCTACGAGGAAACTCGTGGTGTGCTGAAGGTGTTCCTGGAAAACGTCATCCGTGATGCCGTCACCTACACTGAACACGCCAAGCGCAAAACCGTTACCGCTATGGATGTTGTCTACGCTCTGAAGCGACAGGGACGCACTCTGTACGGTTTCGGAGGTTAAATCACATTCGTTTTTTTCTGCTTGTACAAAAACGGCCCTTTTCAGGGCCACCGAACGTATTCACCAAAGAGTTGAAGGGTCAATTTTCTGCCACACAAACCAACAGCGAGAGTGCGTACACATCTGCGTTGGCGATGTTTGATTTTATGTATGCAACACGCCAGACAATGTGCACTAGTCATCGCCATTTGTAATGCCACGCTGCCATCAATCGAGCGCTGGAACGTTCCAGGCTGAACACAATAACGAAACAGATCAACGTAATCCAGTTTAGATTACGACTGAACACCATAACGAAACAAATCCAACGTAATCCAGGTTAGGTTATGATTGGTTTTACAAATTTACAAGCTAAATGTCCAGTAAAGCCGGCAAACTTTTCCAAACGAGGGAAACCGTTTCAATCATGTGCATGCTTCCCTACCCGAGCATCGTTCGTGGCTGTACCGCATAGGAGGCAACGTGCATCTCGATCACGGATTTCAAAGCAGCATATCAATCCGCCTCGGTGCAGCATGTATGAATCGGTCCGTTCATATGGTTAAATTGGACCGCAAAAAAAAAAAGATCATATTTGAATTTTAGATGACATGAATTCAAATGTTGAAAGATCAACGCCCGGTGCCCGGTGGGCTCATAAATGTCCCATGTGCAAAAACAGACAATCGGGAAAATCGCGTCCAACGTTCGACAGCGTAAATTGCCTCAACTATGAAGTATAAGTGCCGAATCGTGTTCAAACATCAACCAAACTCGACATGTTTGATTGATTTCGAGTTTGATTGAAGTGTGACGCTCAATATTCAATAAGTTGCAAAATATCAACATTGCCAAAAATGCACATGGGACTGCTATGCTTCTACCGGCGTAGCGTAGGGCTACGTTTCTAGTTCGGTCCGGTAAGTTTTGACGTGGGACTACGGCTGTATTTTATACCTTGGCATCCGGTAGAATTGTATTGCGACTAGCACCATGGCGTGAAATCGAATGATTGTCCACGTTGGCGACGAATGCGACGAATCTAAATGTTTGATCCGCGCTTACGCGTCTCTATCCCGGCTTGGCATCTGCGGGATTTGTTTTGCGAAAAAGTAATCAGACCGAGATAGATGGCCATGAATTCAAATGTGCAAGTTTTGACGTAGGACTACGCCAACTTGACGAGGACGAACAAAGGCAGTTGTATCTGTCATCCGTTAGGATATTCCGTGCAACTCTTCAGTAAAATCAAAGCTGGTAGTCCTGAAAAGGACTGATTTGATAGTGGGATACTGTTTGGCAGTATGGCGACTGGCGATACAGCGCTGTCGCTTACTTCTTGGCGGCGGTCTTCTTTGCGGCAGCTTTCTTGGCTGGGACGGCCTTCTTCGGCTTCGGGGTCTTCGGCTTCTTGGCAGCAGTCTTGGAAGGTTTGGTGGCCTTTTGCTTCGGGGCAGCAGCCTTCTTCACACCGTACTGAAAGGTTTTTTTTTTGAAATTGTGAATTGTGGTGAGTGCTTGGGCTTAAATTATGTGCGTTGAACAGATGGCTAAACCCATTCAACGTGGGTGCTTGCCTGGAGCCCAAAGAACGTGGCTGTCCAACGCTCGGTCGTCGCTAACTGGCAAGCAGCTGTCCACCACCCACGATTCCGGGACAATTTTCCCGGCTTCTTAGAATACGGCGATTCCAGAACCGCTCCGAGGAACTGAAGCGCGTTGACGCCACGTGAAGCCATCCTTCGTTGAAAACCCGTTTGTATTAATGCACTCAAAAACGAAGAAAGAGCTCTGAAAAAGTTGGGGGATTTGGTAAAAATTTGTAAATACACGTGATAGTAGATTACCTGAGTTCCTAGTTTTTGCTCCTACACTCTTTCATAGATTAATTAATTGAACTGGAATTTTCTTTAGTTTTTCTCTATTTGCTTTGGGAAGCGTTTTAGAATTAAGGTTTTCTTTTATTTTCTCTTAATTACCTGAATTTATTCCCTTTTTTTAGTATAATAATTTCAATCATCTTCAGTAACCATCCATCTCCATCAGTGCTCGAATTTTCAGATATGAAGTGTGGTGATTTTAAATTTTTTAGATCGTATTTTCCAGCTTCGGTTTTCTGATTGGTCTTAAATTGGTTGGGTTTTGGGGAGAGTGTTAAGTGAATTTACAGTGATTAAGAACAACTGCCTGCCCTCGGAAAAGAGTCTTTGGCCGGACATAAACCAAACGGTGCTAGTGGCCCTTCTGTTGAAGGTGGCGCTTAAGTCACTAGTTATTGGTAACCAGACTCGTGGATCGCGGTGTTCGACCCGAATCTAAGCAATTAGGTTACAAGAGTTTCAACCTATTTTCAGAGTTGTTTTTAAATGTTTTTTTCCCTTCCCACACGCTGAAAAAGCGGAAAAAGATTTCTAAACTCGACGGTGCATCTTGCTCCAATGTTTTGGCACGCCTTGCTTATTTATTTGAGTGCATCCTGCCCCATTGTTGTAGTGCATTTTACCCCGAGCTATGGTGCATACTGCCTCGCCGTAATATTATTAGTCTTTACAAAAAATGTTGTTTTCAAGAGCTGAACTAGGTATATGGACTGAAATTTTGTTTTATGTAGCTTAGAACGAAAGTATTAATGAGCAAGCAATGAATGCTTGCATTAAAACAATGAAATATTGCCTTTTTATATGCATTTTTACACATCTTCCTTAACTGGTGCGTATTATCCCAGAATCCCCTACACTGCGATAGGGATAGTGGAAAACAGACGAATATAGAAGCCACCGCCCAAGAAAAAAAAAAAAACTTTTCCCTTTGATCTGCAAACAGCCCTGATAGGGATGAGTTTTAAGTATTACAGTATCTTTATTCATCCTCTTCAGTTTCATATTCACAGTTGATTTCTCTCATTTGACTGCTTATTTGTTGCATATTCTTTTGATTTTCCAAATGCTGATTCAAATGTCTCATATAGACATCCAGATCGTCTTCTTCTTCGCTGATTTCATCTTGCTGCATCGACCCATTTTGCTCCTCAAAACCGCTCTCCAGCTCACCATCCGCATCTTCTGTATCGAAATACCGCTCCTGTTCGTCCTGTTCTAAAATATCCAAATTGTCGTACTCCACGCTTTCGTCGATTTTGGAGTAATCAAATTCGCCATCTTCCCCGGATATGAACCTAGAATACATCGTACCGAGGAACTCGTCCCGAAGCAAATCCCGTTCGCCGGCTGTTAACAAGTTTACTGGGG
Source organism: Aedes albopictus (assembly GCF_035046485.1). Classification (NCBI taxonomy): domain Eukaryota; kingdom Metazoa; phylum Arthropoda; class Insecta; order Diptera; family Culicidae; genus Aedes; species Aedes albopictus. Next base: position 121,927,468 of record NC_085137.1, on the reverse strand, counting down.
TGGAAAATTTCTTGTTTCGGCGCTTGGCTTCCTGCTCCCGCTGGATGTTCTGCTGTCGTTCCTCTTCCTCCAAATCGAAGTTTCCCCACTGGGCTGTGGAGAATCCCGGCGAGTCCGGTGGTTTCTCTTTGAAACTGTCCTCATCGTCATCCACAGCCAAATCCTGCTGTCGTTCCTCGCTCTCCTGTTCCTTTTTCAACGATTCAGCGTTCTCTTTGTCAATTCCGCTGAACAATATCGCCACCAGGCTGTCATTTTTGCTCATGGCGGCGTCCCGCACTTTCTTCTCCTGTTCGGTCAAATACTGTCCCACCAGTTGGTCATACAACAGCGGTTCCCGTTGCATCATCTCCGTTTCGCTGAAATAGTTTCCCTCCTGGACCATTTGCTTCAAAGCGGCATATCGCCTGTTTCGAACTTCCTGTTCTCTGCCGCCGTGATGCGACTTCCTAATCTTGTCCAAATAGTACCCCACCTCGTACCGCTCGTCCGGGCTGTAACAGCTGGTTTGAGTTTCCTGTTCGAAGAAGCGCAGGTGATCCTCCTTGATGAAGCTACCGAAGCGGGCAAGGAACGTGGTGTGACTTTTATCTAGAACCTGCTTGAGGATTTGCTTCTTTTCGTCGTACGTCAGTTCGGGGTCGTTGATTTGCTGACTCTTGAAGAAGACCGTCTGATCGCGACAAATGTGGTCCATCAGATCGAATTCCGACACTATCGATTCTGGGATGGGTTGGACAGGTGGTGGATTTGGTATAAGATCTGGCGGCACTTGAGTTTGCTCCTGCATGGTTGTAATCTGGAATAAAACGTTTTCGTTAATATTATTCGATGTAATTTACAAATGCACGAACATTGTTACTTTTTTTAACAAATTTATGAAAAACACTTTTTTATCAATAAAATGTTGAATATTGATTGCAAATGCAGCTGTTTTCTAATCACACGGCTTCGTGTTTGTTTGTAAATAAAGCCTAATGCGCCGTGTTAGCCCCGTCGCCGCCACCCGTAAAAAGTGGGTTCAGCAATTAGGCCGAAAAACGCAGTAGGTCAAACCGAAACTTCAAACCAGGGAGGGTGCAGGCACGTCAAACTCGAACAAACTACGCCCTGAGACACTACGCCTACCTAACATGCATCAAGCGGGCCTTCCCAAACAACACAATGCGATTTCGCGGGCCACCCCCATCGACAAAACAAACCGATTTCCAAGCAGGATTCGACTAGGTTTCTGGTCGCGTTGCCAGTCACACTAACACACTCGCAAAAGATGAGCAGTAGGCCTACCTTGCCGCATGCGGGTCCCCTGCTTCAAACGATTAAAAATATTGCGTTCTTTAGGGGTATCCGGATTATTTCATAATCGGATTCTCTGCCCAAAAATTAATCGAAATCCAAAATTAAATGAAATTTTCCGAATTTTTGGTGTTTGGAAACTATTTTTAAAATGCATTTAAAGTTTGTTTGGCGATTTTTTTTGTTCGGACTTAACTGCCATTTTATTGATTGAACTGCCCGAACAAAACGATATCATACACCAATTTAACAGTGTATCATTTTCTGATCATACGTGTTATCGTAAACTGGATGATACGTAGATGATACGACATATCGTATTCATGATAGCAGTTATCATTTTCGGTGTTTCGATGATAGACCGAATGGGTTGTTAAGTATCGTTACCATTCAAAAATGCCATTTTTCCCGAACAATTTTTTTGTGGAATCATACATGTTATGATCGCTTTACCATCAACATTATGATACAGCGAATAATAAAAACAAAACGGAAATATTTCACCAAATCTGTTTTGCCGACTGAGAAAAAAGCTAGCACACCCCTGCGGGCATTTGCCGGGCACTGTCAAATTTGTCTACGATTACGTGAATGATTGTTTACTTTTGCGGGTTTTTTTTGTACAGTAGACGTTCGATAACTGCAACATGTTTACGTTTCAGTTAGCGAACAAAATTCGATAACTGCAACGTCAGATAGGCGTCAACAACTCATCAATTGACGTTAAATGACCGAAAAATTCATTCGAATGTTCATTTGGACCAACTTGGCGCACCATTTTGACAGATAGCGGTGCGATAACTGCAAATTTGTTGCACTTACCGGACTTGCAGTTAAAAAGCATTGCAGTTAAACCGTTTGCACCGACCGAACGTCTACTGTAATTATTCCACGAACAAATATCTTATAATATGAACGATTCCATTGATCGTATTTTTCTATGCGGGTGGCATTCTATCCACGGAAATCAAAACTGTTTTGTTAATTTAACCATCAAAACAAAGGTATTGGAATCCAATAAAATCACGTTATACTCAGTAAAATGAGCTCTTTCGATTAGGCTATAGAAAGTAGCAATACAGTAGACGCTCGATAACTGCAACATGTTTACTTTTCACTTAGCGAACGAAAATCCGATAACTGCAACGTCTGACAGTGTCAACAAACCATCAACTGACGTTAAATGAACGTGGATGAAGACTGTTCATTTAGCCCAAATGAACAGTCTTCATCCACGTTCATGGCGCACCATTTTGACATTTGGCGGTGCGATAACTGCAAATTTGTTGCACTTGCCGGACTTGCAGTTAAAAAGCATTACAGTTAAACCGTTTGCACCGACCGAACGTCTACTGTATTTTATTCATTAAACAACCCATTTGAGTTGTTAAATAAATATTGCTATAACAGACGTAACACTTGCAAGATTGTCACCGACCATGCTTTTAACGATCATTTCAAATTTTCTAGGTTGTGACTCAACAGACGCGCACATCGCGTTTGATGTTTCACACTAGCGTCTTCTGTTGAAGTTTTTGCACAATGCAGTGTATCGTGAAATATGTACCAGGCAAGGGGCGGGACAGCTGTAACCTGAGTAAATATTTTCATCAATGTTACTCAAAATTCATCAAAGTTGCTCAATTGCTCGATATTTCCATTTCTATAAAAATCTTGCTAGGCAATCCCAAGATAAAAGAAGGTCGGAATAGAAAAATTGAATTTCTCAAAAGTCATCAAAATTACTCACGTTTGCTCAGAATGCATCTGTATGCGTGCGGCATCATCAATTTACATCTGTGCTGACACACGATCACTAGTAATGGAAAGCCGTGTCAATCGTAAACAAAACAACAGGAATATCTCTTACCTCGTCTTGTCCTGATTAAAATCACCATCCGGCGGTTCATCTTCAACTCATTGCATAAAAAGGAACATTTCACGTCCCCCGCGACCTGAAAAATGTAAAATCATATCCAACTTTCAGCTCAATGAGCTGCACCGTCAAAGGCTACTTCGAATCTATCCAGCTGGTTCGCAAATCACCGTTCACTCACTTCCAATGTGGTAAGTTAACTCAATAATATCCAGTATTGTGCTCCTCTGGCAGCGCCTGATCGCTTTCTTCCTCTATGCAATATCTTCCGAACCGCAGGTGGATACCTACCGGACCTACGTCGCCTCGAAACTGTGATCCTCCGAAAAGACCCATGACGACACTGGGCGGCAGCACGAACACTTTTCCACGTACGACCGCTGTTAGTACGAAAAGGTTTACACTCTCCTCATCCAATTGTTTAATCAAACGACCGCTATTAGGAAATTATACAACATCCCCGAAGGTAGTCCACTGTTTTCAACGGTAAGTATTGCATAAATCAATATCAATCGCCTATAGTAATTTGTTTTGGTTCTTCCAGGACAGATCTGTACGCCACCTTACACATCGAAGAGGGAACTATTCCATTTGAGGAAACCGCTGGTGTCGGTAATGCATTCGTGGAATTACACATAGCGGCCGAAACCAATGTGATGAACAAATAAAGTTTCAGTTTCTCGCACGCGGAATGTTTGTGCATTCTGAAACTACTCAGGAATTGAATTTACTTCGAGAACAGCGACGATAAGGACTTCACTGATTATATCCCAGATACGGCACCGAGAACGATTCTCAATTTCGACAGACCATACGGACTTGGTCTTCCGATGAAGGTGGAATCGCTAGACACATTCCTGGAAGCGGAATGCGAATTTTCCGAGCACACAGAAGCGGAGAACGCAAAACTACAGCAGCGGAACGGCTGCAGCGACAAGTACATCCATTTCAAGGTTGGCGACAGTTTGACAAGTGGTACTATTAGCGATCTAGACGATGATGATTACACTGGTTTGGAACAGATACCACTACCAGCCGGAAGTGTTCACGTATGCAGCAGATACAATCATCAGCAGCTCCATGACGACATATCTGGAATATTCTGGCAGATCACTTTCGCCGAACGATACGCGTGTGAACGGAGAAGCTGAATCGCCATAGGTTCTGTTGTACATCTACAAGGTAGAAAACGTGGTCAGTCAGCCGGAATAATCAGATCAGGCGAAATCAGTACGGTGATCCTCGAATGGCTTATAGTGGAAGAAGTTTTAGCGATGATGTAGAAGAGGAAAAAGAAGACGTAGAAAAGGCAAAGGGTGCTGCAGCAGAGGTTCGAAAGTGATCTGTTATATTTTTCTTTTTTAAATAAACATATATTTAATGCTATCAAACTTTGAATTGCTTTGAATAACTCACACCTACACAGCATTGTGCGTCACCTAGTAACAGAGAAGACTTGGTGAACTATTTGTAATGGCAATTTCTGATTACTTTGAAGAGAATATCACAAACTATTAAATAATTCAGTTCTGCACGATCATCTGTGCAAAGCAGACGTGTTTCACATATCGCTCGGTATTGTATATCGTTTCATCTATCTCGTCGCAATGGCGGTGATCGGTCCGCGTGCCAATACCTTTAAAGTAGATTTCGCTAATTTCAAAACACGACCTTCATTCGCGGAAATCCATTCTTTTCTTTCTGAAGTGCTTGGTTTGCGCTCGGCACAGTTAGAGAGACTCCAAATGCATCATGTGCATAATTGTGCCTATGTGAAGTGCGTGGATAAAACAACTGCCGAAACTGTTGTAGAACAAAACAATGGTAAACACCACATTCAGGTTGGTGGTGTACAGTATAAAGTGCGCCTGGCTATGGACGACGAATGCATGGAAATCAAAATCCATGACTTATCTGAAAATGTTATTATGGATTCGATTGGAAATCGAAAAACTTTTTTTGAGAAAAATATTTTTGTTAATTTTGGGTTGTTTACAACTTACATCGGAAGTGACGTATATGATAGTGCATCATTGAACGCACACAGCGCACTACACCCGGTACTGAAAAAAAGTGTCGCTAGTCGAAAAGTGTCGCTAGTCAAAACGTCGCTATTCGGTTTGGTGCTGGCGCCATAATACCAACGACGAGATTGCTGCTAATCTGAAGCAGTACGGAGAAGTGCACTACGTGAAGGAGCAAGTGTGGGGTCCTGCCTTTGCTTATAAAGGCCTCTCCTCTGGCGTCCGCGTAGCTAAAATGACGTTGAAACGTCACATCAAGTCCGTGATCACTGGGCCTGATTACGAGTGTCACTTCACGGTGAAAACCAAAAAGTGACACCGGTAATAAGGACGGTGAAAGTGATTCCCCTTTGATTCACCCACAACTTTTTCACCGTGGATTCGCAATGTGTCACCGTGATCGATTTTCACCGTGAAGTGACACTCATAATAAGGGCCACTATTAATAGTTGAAACGTCACATCAAGTCCGTGATCACTGGGCCTGATTACGAGTGTCACTTCACGGTGAAAACCAAAAAGTGACACCGGTAATAAGGACGGTGAAAGTGATTCCCCTTTGATTCACCCACAACTTTTTCACCGTGGATTCGCAATGTGTCACCGTGATCGATTTTCACCGTGAAGTGACACTCATAATAAGGGCCACTATTAATAGTGAAAAGACACTGGTTACCTACAAAAACCAGCCGAAAAGTTGCATCCACTGTTTGCAGCCTCTACACTCTGGCAAATCCTGCACAGAAAATAAAAGGGCTGCAAAAAATACTTCCCAGGCGAACGGTAACAACGATCTAAACACAATAGCAGAAGCGATCGCGCCGTCTGCACCAGTTAGGCAGAACTCAATGGATCAGGATGGTACGTCACAGCAGAAAAAAGCAAACGAGAACAAGCTACAATACAAAAGGAATGTTCGTCAGTTGAGCCCAGGGGAGACAAAACCTCCGCCGGCAAAGAGAGCTGATAGGAAAACGACTGCAGAAACAACCACCGCACATGGACGTGCGTGCGATGAGGAGGAGAATGAAATGGATACAGCTAGCAGTGTGGATCTTTCTGAACCCGAACCAGCCCAAGATGATTTGGATAAATGGATTTCGTTTTTAGCAAGTGGACGAGAAAAGTGGAAAAACAAACAAAAAAGATTTGAATTAAATAAATGAATTGTAGATACACAGTTGATAAAATCAGACCTGAATGACCGTTAGGTTAAAAGGTCTTTAATAAATAATAATTAAAATTATTAAATAATTGAAAGCAAAAGTTGGTATTTTTACAGCAGAAGCGTTGTGCATCACCTAGCAATATGAGAAGACTTGATGAACCAATCTTATCGACAAAATGTGATTACTTCGAAGAGCGTATCACATACGTACATAATATACGTACATACATAAATAGTCCAAAGCAAAAGTGGTCTATATCACAAACTGCTAAATAATTGAAAGCAAAAGTGGCCTATTCTAAAATAGAAGCATTGTGCATCACCTAACAATATGAGAGGACTTGGTGAACCATTTGTAATGGCAATTTCTGATTACTTTGAGAGTATATCACAAACTACTAAAATTTATTTGAAAATTTAAAGCAAAAGTGACCTGTTTTACAGCAGAAGCATTTTGCATCACCTTGCAATATGAGAAGACTTGGTGAACCAATCTTATCGACAAAATGTGATTACTTCGAAGAGCGTATCACATACTTTTAAATAGTCCAAAGCAAAAGTGGTCTATTTCACAAACTGCTAAATAATTGAAAGCAAAAGTGGCCTATTCTAAAATAGAAGCATTGTGCATCACCTAACAATATGAGAGGACTTGGTGAACCATTTGTAATGGCAATTTCTGATTACTTTGAGAGTATATCACAAACTACTAAAATTTGTTTGAAAATTTAAAGCAAAAGTGACCTGTTTTACAGCAGAAGCATTTTGCATCACCTTGCAATATGAGAAGACTTGGTGAACCAATCTTATCGACAAAATGTGATTACTTCGAAGAGCGTATCACATACTTTTAAATAGTTCAAAGCAAAAGTGGCCTATATCACAAACTGCTAAATAATTGAAAGCAAAAGTGGCCTATTCTAAAATAGAAGCATTGTGCGTCACCTAACAATATGAGAGGACTTGGTGAACCATTTGTAATGGCAACTTCTGATTACTTTGAAGAGTATATCACAAACTACTAAATAATTGAAAGCAAAAGCGGCCTATTCTAAAATAGAAGCATTGTGCGTCACCTAACAATATGAGAGGACTTGGTGAACCATTTGTAATGGCAACTTCTGATTACTTTGAAGAGTATATCACAAACTACTAAATAATTGAAAGCAAAAGCGGCCTATTCTAAAATAGAAGCATTGTGCGTCACCTAACAATATGAGAGGACTTGGTGAACCTTGTAATGGCAATTTTTGATTACTTTGAGAGTATATCAAAAACTACTAAAATTTATTTGAAAATTTAAAGCAAAAGTGACCTGTTGTACAGAAGAAGCATTTTGCATCACCTAGCAATATGAGAAGACTTGGTGAACCAATCTTATCGACAAAATGTGATTACTTTGAAGAGCGTATCATATGCTATTGAATAATTCAAAGCAAAAGTGACCTTTTCTAAAGTAGAAGCATTGTGCGTTACTTTGAAGAGTATATCACAAAGTGTTAGATAATTGAAAGCAAAAGTGGCCTGTTTTACGGAAGAAGCATTGTGCGTTACCTAGCAATATAAAAAGGCTTGGTGAATCAATCTTATCGACTATTCCTGATTACTTTGAAGAGTGTATCACAAACTACTAAATAATTGAAAGCAAAAGTTGGCCTTTTTTACAGCAGACGCATTGTGCATCACCTAGCAATATGAGAAGACTTGGTGAACCAATCTTATCGACAAAATGTGATTACTTTGAAGAGCGTATCACATGCTATTAAATAGTTCAAAGCAAAAATGACCATTTCTAAAGTAGAAGCATCGTGCGTCACCTAGCGATATAAGAAGACTTGGTGAACCATTCGTAACGACAATTTGAAAAGTATATCACAAACTACTAAATAATTGAAAGCAAAAGTGACCTATATTAAAGCAGAAGCGTTGTTCGTCACCTAGCAATATGAGAAGACTTGGTGAGCCATACGTAACGCCAATTTCTGATTACTTTGAAAAGTATATCAAAAACTACTAAATAATTGAAAGCAACACTGGCCTGTTCTTAAATAGAAGCATTGTGACAAAGTATGAAGCAAGTGACATTTTTATGAAATTGAAATATTGTGCATCACCTAGCAATTTGAGAAGACTCGGTGAACCTTCTTGAAGACAGATTTTGAATTCTTTGTAGAATATTTCATAAACCGCAAATTTATTTAACTTTTCCTATGGATCATGCTGGGAATAGCTCGCTGACGTACTGCGTACGGTTTGGGTCAAAAATGACCCTAATGCATAAGGAGAGTTGAAGCAAAAGTGACCTATTGTGAAATAGACGTATTGTGCATCTATATAAAATTTGAGATGACTTTATGAACCATCCATAACGACAAATTCTGATTTCCTGAAAAAATATCTCAGAAATGACTACAATCATTGAAAGTAAAAGTGATTTATTTAGAAGTAGAAATATTGTGCGTTACAGGATATCACATCGCACATTTGAACCTACTTACCTTTGACTAGTTCTGTTTATATATATGTACATAATCATGAAGTGTTGGAAACGTTCGGAAACGAAGTAGGGTCTGGGACCATTTGAGAACTATTATGGACATGTTTAGCCATAACTCGGTCAAATTCATAACTATTGACTCCATTTTTTTACATATTGAGCGGTGTTCAGTATCCATTTGTGTACACAAACTATAGCCAATTGGTATAAATTTTACGAAGTTGTAGCGAAAAGTGCCCAACAAAGACCCCAAGAAATAGTCCAAGACCCTAGCTAATCTCACTTAGGATATTTTCGGATACCTTAGAACACCAAGAATCCCAAAAACACACCCCACCGCAATGTTTTTTTAATTATCAATTCACAACATTATTAATACGTATAACAATGAAAGGTACTGCATTTCTCTCCTCATATTTCCGCCAAAACGCTTTTGGATTCAAGCGTATATGATGCAGCAGATAAGGACCTGATGAGGGTTGTCTAGAATGATTCATCACAAATTGCATTAAATTGTCGGAGTGGTGAAATAATCGTAATGAAATGGTGTTCAGCCTGAATAAGATTTGGTTGGTAATAGGGTGACGTTGGGCAATTTCGGCAGCTTTGATTTCCTTGTCATGAAAGTATTTTTGTCGACCAAATTGTCCGAAACTTGACCGTATGATTCAGTTTTGTAGGGAAAATTTTGAGGAAAACTTTGAGTTCAACAGATTTTGAAAAACATCTCATAGCGAAGAGGACAAAGCTAACGAGAATAGCACAACTTTCCAAATGGGCGGACAGGCGGGGCATAATGAGGACCCTGCATTTTCACTGTTAGTTTTCAAATTTTCGAAACAAATTTTTTAATTGTAGTTTCATTAACTCAAAAATCCAACGGCATATTAATCAGAAAGATGTTTGCCTTGAGAAATTACGCAAATTTTTGAGGTGGTCATGTACTTGTTAAATTGTTGTAAGAAACAGCAAACCTAAAATAAGATTTTGGGAATTGAAATAACAACGTATATGTGTACAAAATAACAACGTAACTATAGTGGGTATCTATTTAATTTCTTGATATTTCCTGAACCAATTAAATGTATTTATAACTTTTCAAATAATTGTACAATACATACTTAAAAAATGAAATAGGTTCCAATAGGGATCAAAAATTTCGATTTTAGCGTTACTTAATAAATGGATGATGCCTTATTATTTTTTTTTAAATTTACCTAATAGCTTGAAAAATAAATATCTGGGGTAGCACAGGGCAAGATGGCCACCCGGGGCACGATGAGCATCCCTCCGTATTCTCGAGGTTTTACTATTTTTATGATGAATTTTGTCCAAACAACTTCATAATCCGTTAGAATAAAGTTCATCACATCATGTTTGTTAAACTGATAAAAGGTATTTCATAATGAACGAATTGAAAAATATTGCCAAATTAGTCAATAGCATGAAACTTTAGCATTTTCTTATAAGAAATCATCAGAATAAAATAAGGGTTTTATGTCGGAATGTTTACCTTTATTCTGGTTATCAGCCAACATTACTAGCTTACTGCAAAGCATTTTCACTTACATTAGAAAATATTTTCTGAAAACAAACATTAAAATTTATTCAAATTTAGTTATTTCACTATCGCCCAAGGGGTTGGTCATTCAGCACACTTCATTTGTGCCGTGATTTTTGAGCGTGTGCCAATATGTGCCTAAACTGTGCCGGTTGTTTTTCAGTGTGTGCCGAAGTGTGCCGAACGTGCCGGAGGTGTGCCGAATGTGCCCAGTGGAATATTTTCTTAGAATGTTTTTGCGCTAATTATAATCCTGTCAATTTTTGGCGAATGTTATTGGTCTAGTCGGTGTTTACCGACAAAATTCCACCCAGAACACTTGTCTAGAATCTGTATGAAGGGATTTTTTGCAATCGTAAGTATAATGACAGTTTGATTCCATACCGCAAAGTTGGATTTCTATGTTGTGCCCATGTGTGCCGGATTGTGCCGGCATGTGTGCCGAGATGTGCCGGCATGTGTGCCGGGCACAATGTGCCGAGTGACCAACCCCTTGCTATCGCCTGAATCTCGTGATTTTTTACCAAAATAAATTATTTTGGAGGAAGTCAGGCCCCCCTGGCCACCCCCTATTTACGTCAATGATGAGCACCCCTGATAGAAATATAGAAAATATTTTGAAATTATTGTAATTCACTCAATAGTGCCGAACATAGGTTTCCGTATCCTCTACAACTATTAGGTTGCGTAAATTTCTAAAAATATTTTTTTAAAAAATCGCATGCTTTTTTAAATAATTGTAAAAGAGAATAATTTTAGAACGTGATACCATAGCTATAAACAAGGTTAACTGTATCAATCACTGTATGGCCAATTTATTGTTTAAATATTGGGATTTAAATGAAGTGCTCGTCTTGCCCAAAGGCTGCGTTTGCTATGGGATGCGTCTGTATGAAAAAAACAACGAGATTAGTCGACGCACCAAAATCATAATTTTCAACTCGAACGTGAAATCTGTGCTGTTGTTATACACCAGTGAAACCTGGTGTGTATCAGTGAAGAACACTCAACGTCTGCAGGTCTTCATCAATAGATGCCTGCGGTATATAGTGTATTGGTTCCCTTATTAAGCATGTGGCTTCCATTTTCATCCTACGAAAAACAAGAGATTGGAGCGCTGTTTGTTTTGTTTCGTATTTTTGTATTTTTTGTTAGAAGTGAGCACCCATGTAAACACAAAGAACGGAATCAATCGGTGCCGTAATCGCTTGTTTTCGAATAGGATGAATATGGGAGCGTGAGATTACTGATGGTACACATACCCTATGTAATTCGTGCATGGTGGCCTCACAATTGCATCTCCAACGTGGAGCTCCATCGTCGATGCCATCAAAAGCCGATAGCGACAAAAATTCGGGAGCGAAAGTGGAGGTGGGTCGGCCACCTAGTCGTCCACACTCTACGCAGGGGCGGAAATGAAATCTGCAAGCAAGCGTTAGATTGGAACCCAGCAGGACATCGCAGCAGAGGCAGACCCAGAGGTTCATGGCGGCGCAGCCCAAGCGCAGCCTCAATAACGAAATCAAGCAAATCGACAGAAATTTGTCCTGGCCACAGGTTAAGGCGATGGCTGGCAATCGCCCAGGATGAAAATTTTTCAATTCGGCCCTCTGCACCACCGTGGGTGCCCAGGACTGAAAGTAAGTAGTAGCTCGTCTTGCCCCGCAGCATGAAACATAAAACATCTGTTTTGCTTAGTCAAATAAATCATTCTTATTGTGAATTTTGAACCCTGCCATGTTTATGGGTGGTAGAAAAAAAAATGTACAGGAAAAAAAACTACTGAGAGGTACTTTGGAAAATTGTGTTCACTCTCAACAAACTCAACGTGATCCTAAGGGTGCTCATCTTGCTCCGCCCTACCCTATATTATCTTAGAAATTCCTCAACTTTAGACTCCTTAGAACCCCACAGTTGGCTTTTTGTAGGTATGCTTTATCATTGACAAGAATAGTCAATTAGCATTTGATTATGTACAAAACACGGTTTGATCATTATGCCCAGGGGGCATCCATTTAGTACGTCACGCAAAATTTGGGAATTTTAGACATTGGGAATTTTCGTATAACTAATACATTGCTTGTCACACTTTCGGAACGTGACGTATTTTATGGATGTCCCCCCAAAACATGCAATATTATCAAACGTCCATCATAAACTTACCGCGTAGCTAATACTTTCCAGCGCGCTATCGAGCTGAACCTGGGCGCAGTCTCACTTACTCGACCCTTTCCAACATCGCACCAGCCTCACAGCCAACGCCGAAATGTATCGACAAAGCAATCTCAGCGCAGTCAGAAATCTCCGTTGCACTGTTGCTTCCGAACGAATCCTGATGTTGAGTAAGCTCCTTGTCCACCGGTTACTTCGGCTTGAATGTCGCCATATCGATGCCGACATAATGTGCACATAAGCCTTGACTGGCTTTTGAGGGAATGGCACCTGTGATAGCTTGGCACTTTCATCCATCGGGAAAACATCATTGAAATTGTTATTGTAAAACTCGATGTTTCTTGACGCCGGTCGCATCGAACTGTTAGCTGAATACGGCGTCATCTCCATACGTTTAACAGATCGGCCACTCTAATGGAATCCGGATTGCTTCTCGATAGCCCTGGAATAAATCAGTAAATACCTAACATTACAATACGATCAAGAATTAGAAACAATCCAAGGATCCCGCTCAACCAATGGAACTGCCGCTGAAGGCGGAGGCATCATCTCACTAGCACACTACGCAGTCGTTGTATTATTTTCAACAATTGTCGCGACAAATCCTACTGGAAAAGGACAGCCGCGCTTGCGGAATCATCGCAATTTCGTGTTTCATGAGAATATGTAAACGGGAGCAAATGCTGTTTTCCTCATGGAAATGCGTAATATTTATTTTTGTAGTTATGCTCGTTATGTTCAAGAGCTACGTCTGCGACGGAGCATCCTTCAGGATTTTATCAGTGTTTTTCATTGAATCTCCATTCTACAAATAGAATAACGCAACAAAATACTTACGGGTCGATCGTTGGGTTTGATACCCAACCTGTTTTCTGCCGACGGGATATTAATTCACACTTATTCGCCACATTCACAAAAAAATATCACGAGCGCAAGACCTGCGCCGCAGCGCGTATCGAAAACGTTTCGAGGTTTTGTTTTGACGGATGGTTGACAGACAGCCAAAATCAAGGTTATTATAAAGTAGGAAGTTAAGGTCACAAAAAATGCTCACACTTGCTCAGAGCTGCTCAGTGTTACTCTGAATTGCTCAAGATTGACGGACTTTAGCAGAGTTCCGATGCAGTGGAATTCGCGTGCGTGGGGAAATTCGGTTACGCGGAAATCACACGCGAGACACAAAGGTTTTACAATGCGAAGAAGTACAAAAGGAAACTTTATTCAACGGTTTTTGTTACAAAGGTTGCGAACACGTCTTGACGCGGTAAAAGTTCGGTTGGATTGAATAGTCTATTTTACGAGCCGATTTTATGAATGAATTTTGACAGGAGGTAGTGTCCAATAACCCGTGAAAACCAATATCATCATCAACATTGTTGTCACTTCGTAAAATGGCTCATTTCTATTCTACACCCACCGCATGGGTCGGGTTGACAGCTGTGGAGAGAATTCGAGGGGTGCGCTGATGCGGAGCTAGGTGCATTGCATCTCCACACTCCTCCTCAATGCACAGTAGCTTCGGGGTTACTGCTGCAGGCCAAGTGCTTCACTGAATTGCTTGTGCTTGGTTGGTCCCAGCGGCTTGGTCATCACGTCTGCTGTCATATTCTCAGTTGGGCAATACTCTAATTCGATGACCTTCTTGCTGACTAACTGCTGGACGAACTTCTGTCTCGTGTCGATATGCTTCGACTTCCGGCTTGCCCTCTCACATTTGACGAAGGACAAACAGCCTTGATTGTCCTCGCGGATCACTGTTGGCTGCGCTTGAGGTTGACCGAGATCGCTGAGTAGCTTCCTTAGCCAGACGGCCTCCTGGCAGGCCTCGCTCAAGGCCACATACTCGGCCTCCATGGACGAGAGCGTAACGCTGGCCTGCTTCCTACTTGCCCACGAAATTGCCGAACCGCCGAAGAAGAACACCATCCCGGACGTTGATTGCCGATCCTCCGGGTCGCCGGCCCAGTCGGCATCCGAATAGCCGTTTAACTGCTGACTTGGATCACCGCCGACCACCAGATAGTAGTCACTGGTCTGCTTCAGGTAACGTAACGTGCGCTTCGCGGCCGTCCAGTCCCGTTGAGTTGGAGCACAAAACTTTCTGCCAAGAATGGCTGCGGTGTTGGCGATATCTGGGCGAGCTACGACTGCCAGATACAGAAGACATCCGACTAGACTTCGATATTGGGTAGCATCCTCCAGAACTTCGCTCTTCTCTTCGGACTTCAGGTAGGCTTGATCCATCGGCGACCTTGTTCCTTTTGCATCCTTCATTCCGTGACTATCGACGAGCTTCTCGATGTAAGGCTGCAAACGGATCTTGAACCTTCCTTGCTCCCGCTGAACCTCCAATCCAAGGAAGTGGCATACGGGTCCCAACGATGTCAAATCGAATTCCACCTTCAAGCTCTCGAACACCTTCGCAATTTCGTTCTCCGACGCCGAAGCAAGCAACAAGTCATCGACGTAGACTAACAGGTACGCTTCACAGTCTCCTCCTCGAACGTATAGGCAGGGATCTGCCGCTGACGCCTCAAACCCAAGCTTCTCAAGGACTTCGTTCAGCCGCCGGTTCCAGCACCTTGCTGATTGCCGGAGGCCATAGATGCTTCGTCGCAATCTACACACCAACTGCTTCTGGTCTTTCTTCTCGAATCCTGGGGGTTGTCTCATAAAGATTTCCTCATCGAGCGAACCGTGAAGGTAGGCAGCCTTTACATCGAAATGGTGTACGTGGAAATTTCTGTTGGCTGCAACAGCGAGGAACGCACGCAGTGATACATGGCTAGACACTGGCGCACAGTGGGATCATTCTGAAAAAAGACGATCAAAACCTCTAAGAGCCGTTAGATGACATTTTAGCATATAGGTGTCTTTGGAAGATATGTTCAGAAAAATCTTATCTATTTTTATTCATATTCACTGTATGGTAAAACTGTAGGGTGAACCCGAGCAAAAAAAATTTTTTTCAAAATATTTTTTTAGAGGGTAGATGTCTTCAGCAAAGTTGTAGAACAAGTAATTTCAAGTATCTTTGCTGAAGACACCATATAGTTTGGACTACATTTTTTGGGAGGAAATATGAAAGTTAGAAAAACAACCTCAAAATCAGTTTTTTGGACTTTTCCATGATTATATCGTAAAATTTCAACGTGATATGCTCTACAAGTTTGTAGGTACTACTGGAATACACTATCTTGCCGAAGACACTAACTCTGTAAAATTGAAAATTGTTCCAGTAAACCAATTTTTTTGAAAATTTTTCACTATTTTCACTATTGAATATTTTTTGAATAGGCACTTTTTGGCAGCCGTGCTATCAAAACTTCAATGCTTTATCATGTCCAGAATAGACCAAAAGTGACTTAACAATCGGGTCTGATAAGGCACTTTGATTTCTGATGCTATTTTAATAGTCATTTTTTCAAAGAAAATATTCACAAATTTCATACAAATCATTTAATACAAACTGAAAACTCACGGAAACTCTTCGACATTAATATTTGTTAATAAAAATAGTATTCTTGTTGAAATAGTCTACATTTCTAACACTGTGGTTGACTTTACATTGAATACCCGGAAAAAAATATCGCTTTTTAAATTTTTTGATGAGTTTTTTATACCAATTAAAAACTGTGTTTTTTATCTTTTTTTTTATTGTAATTCCCAATGCATTTGTTTATGTTAAAATTCATACATTAATCAATCAACTAAAACAATGATAACATTTTTTTTCATTTGCTATGTTAACATTATAACTTCGGTTATAAAACTAAAAAGGCGAAAATATAATCAATGCCTCTACAAGTTTTGTTTTTCCTTATCTACGAAATCTTTCTCAAAAAGGCACAAAACCTTTTTATCTTTTCAAAAAATCGCTATAATATAAACTTAAAACTAAAGGCTCCTCCGGAAAAGTATCCATAATCGAGCCGTGATCTTGATGCGGATTTGTCAAGGAATGAACCAAGGTAATATGTCTACGTCAAAGGAATTTTGAAAATCATGAACAGGAATCGACCTAACGGATGCCCCGGATAAAAACTAACCATAGGGTGTTTGGTGAAAACCATTCCTGCACCATACAGTGTATCAGCTACAATAATGTATATTGTAATGAAATGGTTCACTGAAAGCTTCGCACATTGTAGCTACTATACATTTACATTCGATTTTTATGTAACAATATATTATACTGTTTTCCTTACGTTTAAACCATTCACTTTTCCGAAACATTATTTTTCCGTGCATTATTAATTATTTATTCAGTTTTAGATTTTTTCCGTGCTTTGTTTTGTTGATGTTTGTGACTTTTTTGATGCAAAGGAAAGGAAAGAAAAAAAAGTGAATAAGTTAAAACATCAATTTAAAAGTAAAAAGGAAATCGCGTTAAGTACTGTTCCTTTGAATTCCACTAAGAATCAAAGGAACAGTACTTAACGCGATTTTTTTTACTTACGGATATTTCCCTAACAAGCCCAGGTTAATCATCATCATTAATTTAAAGTCAATAAAATGTTTAAATAAGTAGTAAACCAGATCTCTTAAGAACTGCAGATCCAAGAGATATGGTGGACTAGGTATGTAGAGTGCGATGAGAGGAATACGATTGACGTACTTTATCGTAGAGCCATCTTTAACATATGGACTGGACTGAATACTGAAAGAAATTCTAATATAGGTTCGTCTGTGGGTTCGCTTTTTAACCTAACTTATACTTGAATCGAACTTGACAGTTTTCTCATGAGTTGTTATGTATTTCCCCGTGTATTTCAAACTTTAGTCAAACTGGAGCCTCAATATTGCAATAACGGTTGAGCACGCTGTAATGATACTTATGTACCTCGTCACCCACTTCATGCAACTACATTAGTGGTCTAATAATACTTAGCGCGCTCGGCATAGTTCCATCATGCCGCTCAAAGTGTTGCCACAAATAATGCTTAGTTTGCGAAACCCAGTTATCTGGCTGGTGGGGCATGGGAGCCTAAGCTTCAACTGTTAATGCAATCAGAGACTACTCAGACCTCGACTCAGACTTAGACGAGGGCGATCCAATATGAAGGGTTATCCAAAACGCTCTGGAGAATTTCCAAAGCGCATTCTCATAATGCTAGTATGCCTAAAATGCCATTAACAGGAGGAAAATGACAAGATAATTATAACATAACAAAAGAGAACCATTCCAAAACCATTTAATTAAATGTATAACCAGTAGTGAAACTACAATTAAAAACAATATATTTACGGTACATTTTATTTTTTGAAACCATATGTGTACCATACAATGTACGGTTTATTAAAACCCACGTATCAGTATTTATAACAATTCATTTACAATATAATGTATGGTTTTGCAAAAAAATATATATGGAGAAAAATATTTTTTTATATTGTTACGATACTTAACCACCTGTATAGTATATTGTAAAAATCTTATTTACAATTTACTGTATTGGGTTCCACATTACATTTTATTGTTTTTGTATTTTTATTTTTACAGTGGTGTCTATTGTAAAAATATGGTTTCAAATAGTACTGTTACAATACAACGTTCGGTTTTTCTACTGTATTTTTTATTCGGGGCAGTTCTTGAAAACTGGAAAAAATAAATTTTAAAGAGTATCAAACAGCATAACCAATTTCAATAAAATATCTGTGAAGAATTTCCATCATGACGTAAGATTTACAACCTAGAATATCTCTAACAGATACTGGCTATTTCAATGTGATGTAACAATGCTTCATTCGTTTTATTTTATTTTATTATATTATTTTCAACACAAAACTTGTAGAGGCATTGATTATATTTTCGCCTTTTTAGTTTTATAACCGAAGTTATAATGTTAACATAGCAAATGAAAAAAAAATGTTATCATTGTTTTAGTTGATTGATTAATGTATGAATTTTAACATAAACAAATGCATTGGGAATTACAATAAAAAAATAGATAAAAAACACAGTTTTTAATTGGTATAAAAAACTCATCAAAAAATTAAAAAAGCGATATTTTTTGTCGTATATTCAATGTAAAGTCAACCACAGTGTTAGAAATGTAGACTATTTCAACAAGAATACTATTTGGATTAACAAATATTAATGTCGAAAAGTTTTCGTGAGTTTTCAGTTTGTATTAATTGATTTGTATGAAATTTGTGAATATTTTCTTTGAAAAATGACTATTAAAATAGCATCAGAAATCAAAGTGCCTTATCAGACCCGATTGTTAAGTCACTTTTGGTCTATTCTGGACATGATGAAGCATTGAAATTTTGATAGCACGGCTGCCAAAAAGTGCCTATTCAGAAAATATTCAATAGTGAAAATAGTGAAAAAATTTCAAAAAAATTGGTTTACTGGAACAGTTTTCAATTTTACAGAGTTGGTGTCTTCGGCAAGATAGTGTATTCCAGTAGTACCTACAAACTTGTAGAACATATCACGTTGAAATTTTACGATATAATCATGGAAAAGTTCAAAAAACTGATTTTGAGGTTGTTTTTTAAACTTTCATATTTTCTCCCAAAAAATGAAGTCCAAACTATATGGTGTCTTCAGCAAAGATACTTGAAATTACTTGTTCTACAACTTTGCTGAAGACATCTACCCTCTAAAAAAATATTTTGAAAAAATATTTTTTTGCTCGGGTTCACCCTACAGTTTTACCATACAGTGAATGTGCATAAAAATAGAGAAGATTTTTCTGAACATATCTTCCAAAGACACCTATATGCTAAAATGTCATCTAACGGCTCTTATAGGTTTTGATCGTCTTTTTTCAGAATAATCCCACTGTGTGGCGCGTAGACGTCGCTGAAGTCGACTCCTTCACGCTGAGTATAGCCCTGAGCTACTACTCTGGCCTTATGCTTCACCGGTTCTCCTTTCTCGTTGCACTTCAGCCTGAAGACCCACTTGGATCCGACAACCTTCTTTCCTTTCGGCAGGGTCACCAGCTCCCAAGTTCCGTTACGCTCGTGGGCACTGAGCTCTTCCTTCATGGCGCTGCGCCACTGCGGATTCTTCATGGCTTCCCTGTAGTTGCTGGGTTCCTCGAAAGCACAGGACGCCTTTTCAACTACGCTTTCCAGAACATAATCTCCGAGTCGCAGCGGTTGCACACCGCGGGTTGAGCGAGTCGACCGCCGAACAGCTTCCTGCTCATCGCCTACAGATTCCGCATCCTCGTAGAGGTCCTCGCAATCGGACCCGTCCTTCAGCGGATCTTGATCCTCCGACGGCTCGTCCTTCTTCACGCATTCACGCTCGTTCTGCTTCGAAACCCTTCGCTGAGATCTGCAACCGTCCTTTACATTCACTGGAATCTCGACGCACGATGATCCGTTGCCCAATTCCAAGAACCGAGCGTCTCGGCTGACAGTTATCAGGTCTGTTGCGGGATCTAGGAACCGATACCCCTTGTGCTCCATGGAGTACCCGACGAACACAAGTTTTCGCGCTTTGCTGTCCAGTTTGATACGCTTTGCTGCTGGAACGTGTACCCACGCCTCACTGCCAAACACGCGCAGGTGTGACAGCTCTGGTTTCCGCCCCCACCACATTTCGTAAGGCGTCTTCCCAATCGATCTTGACAGCAGCCGATTCTGTAGATAAGTGGCTGTCAGCACTGCTTCTCCCCAGTAGCGCTTCTCTAATCCGGCGTCGATCAGCATACAGGTGGCCATCTCAGTGATCGTTCTGTTCTTGCGCTCGGCCACCCCGTTCTGTTGAGGAGAGTAGGGTGTGGTGAACTGCGCCTTAATTCCTTCTTCACGGTAAAACTTTCGCAGCTCCTTGTTATCAAATTCTCCTCCTCCATCCGAGCGAACCACGGCGGGTTTTCGGCCGAACGTATTCTCCACCCAACGCACATAGTCCTTTATGTTTGCTGCAGCCTCGGATTTGTGCTTGAGCAGGTACGTCACGGTAAAGCGACTGTAGTCGTCGATAACGTGCATAACGTAGCGGTTGCCACTCGGAGTCTCGTTCTTCATAGGACCGCAGAGATCCGTGTGCACGATGCCCAATACGCGGTTGGATTTCCGCTCGACGATCTCCGGAAACGGCGCCCTTGCCGACTTCCCCTCCAAACTGTTCAGTTCTTCTATCACTTCTGTATAATTAGTTTTTCTTCCGGAGGAACCAGGCCGACCAAAACTTCCGCGAATAAGACGTCCGGACTCCGGAACAACTCAACTTGGGGTAACAATCGTAAGGGGGGTTTTTCTTTGCAGTTGCGGAGCGATCTCGAGACACGTCTACTACGTTCGTTTGCACAGATTGAAAGAGGCCTCTGAAGGCTTGTTTATTTAAAAGTGCATTAAGCAGCAGTGCTGCCAGTTCATTTGCGGGTTACAATTGTAGTTGCTATAAAACTGAATACACGTTCACGTGTAATTAATCAAAATGTGTATGCAATATACATTAGTTCTTCCTCCTTTAAAAAAAGATTAGATTGAACAGCTATTCAACAAATAAACAAATCATTTAATAATAATCAAATTCATTATCAACTTTAGATTTCCTAATCCGTTTCGATCGCCGGGGTAGGCCAGTAGGCACTACCGATTCCGACGGAAACTTTCTTTTCCTATTCCTATGAACTCCGAATGCATCACTTGCTATTTCTCTATTACTTCTATCTGCTAATCCATCACTTTGTCCTCTATCTTCTGTATCAATGTTCCGATCTGGTAGCAGCCAGACATCGACTTCTTCCACAGGCGCTCTCCCGGGTTCGACGGTAGCCGGCATTGACCGACCAGTCTCGACCACCCGTACCGATCGTCTTGGCTGACCCGATCCATGGCCGTCCTTAACGAGCCGGATTTGTGTTGGATGCGCCGTAGTAGCCACCTCGTTTCCAACCATGATCTGTAATAAGTTTTTAGAGAACCGTTTTAAGAATGATGCTTTTATCCATTTTTCGCGTACATGTGGAATGTTATGCTTGTACCACACTATATCCCCTGGTATCAGTGCTTCTAACTGATCAGTTTGATCGGTATTTTCATTTTGACTAGCTTTTGCTTCATCATTGGGGTTATGTGGTACAAGCATTTGCTTATAGTGTTTCTTTGGGTTAACCAAATCGATCAACATTTTTGGTGTATAAGCAAACACCTTTTCAGAAGGGAAACTACCTTCCAACGTCAAGTTATTGTTTCTATAATTAAATAAAAATAAGTTTATCTGATCTTCCAACTTCAACTCTAACATTCCTGGCTCTAAAAGAAATTTCTTGAGCACATCTTTCACCGTCCTAACAAGTCGCTCCGCCTGGCCATTACTAGCAGGATTGTATGGAGGACTGTTCAATACCTTTATGCCTTGCTTTTGAAGAAAACTTTTGAATGTATGAGAGTTGAAAGGAGGACCATTGTCCGACACTATGACGTCCGGCAATCCAAAGCGAGCAAAAAACTCAATAAGTTTCGTCAAAACCTCTGAAGTGTTTGTACCTTTCCTCATCCATTCTACCTCCAACCATTTAGAGAAACTATCTACCATCAGCAAGAAAGTACGATGCTCAAAATGGAAAAAGTCGATGTGAACTCTGCTAAAAGGTCGCAAGGTAGGTATCCATTTTGAAGTTATGTTTTGCTTTGGAACGATTGCCATACTTGCACAGATGTCACAAGCAGCAACAAACTTTTCAATATTTGTGTTGATTCCAAACCAGTACACCGTTTGCCTTGCTAATCTTTTCATTTTGACGATACCAGCATGGTTGCCATGTAAAAGCTTTAGAATGTCGCCTTGTAATACCTGTGGTATTACAACCCTTTCTTGAAATAACAAGCATTCCTCAACGGCTTCCAAATCATTCCGATTCGTAAAAATATCAACAAATTGCTTGTCTATCCTTTTAGGCCAACCATTTAGCATAAAACCCATAATTTTCTGTAAACTGGTATCCTTTTTTGTTTCTTCAGCAATAGCTGAGAAATCTATAGGCAAGTTCTCCCCAAAATTGATGCTTCTTACAAATTCTTGATCATATGCACTGGGAACTGCCACCTCCAATGGGAATCGCGAACAGAAATCCGCATTGCCCATTTTTGCGGAAGGACGGTACTGTATGTCAAAGTCATATACTGATAGTTCTAAAATGTAGCGTTGTATTCTTGTCACAAATATTGAATGCTTGCCTTCTTTACCAAAAATCCCCACTAATGGTTTGTGGTCGGTAAAAACTGTAAATTTTTGACCATACAAATATTTATGGAATTTCTTAATTGTGCATACAAGTGCAAGTGCTTCTAAATGTAATATGGGGTATTTCTTCTGTGCTGCATTTAACGAAAAAGACGTGAAACAAATGGGTTTCTCAACGTCGTCCACAATATGAGCAATTACTCCACCCAAACCATAGCCAGATGCATCTGTGACTGCAACAATTGGTTTCTCAGGGTCATAGAATTCAAGAAAGTTAGTTTCAAGCAACAATTTTTTAGAATTTTCAAAGGCTTCATTGCAATTACTGTCCCATACAAATTTCACGTCGTTCTTCAATAAATTGTACAAGTAATACAACTTTGAAGACAAATTGGGAATAAATTTGTTATAATAATTGATAAGTCCTAAAAAGGACTTCAATTCAGTCACATTTGTTGGAACTTTTGCTTCCCGTATTGTTGCAATTTTGCTTGAACATGGCGTTAAACCTTTATCACTTATCATATGACCCAAATACTCCAATTCAGTTACAAAAAACTTGCATTTATCCCAGTTAATCTTGATATTTACTTTAGACAATCTGTCTAAAACTTTATAAAGTTTAGCTTTGCAATCCTTTAAGTCTTTTCCTGCAATAAGCACATCATCCAAATAGACGCAAACGTTGTCAATACCTTGCAATACTTGATCCATAACTTGCTGGAAAATAGATGCACTAGAGGAAGCCCCTTGCGGCAATCTATTGTAGGTAAAAAGTCCCTTGATTGTATTAATTACCATAAATTTCCTTGATCGCTTAGATAAAGACAGTTGTGTATATGCGCCCTCCAAATCAAGAGAACAAAAAACCTTGCATCCAGCCAAACTAGCGAAAATATCCTGAGAAACAGGTAAAGGATAAGTATTTGGAATGATGAGCTTATTAATAGAAACCTTGCAATCAATTACAAGTCGTATGTCATTATTTTTCTTCATGACAACAACTACAGGTGATGCCCACTCACTGGTTTGAATAGGAGTAATCACTTTCTCTGCTTCAAGTTTGTCCAAATATTTTAAAACTTTCTCCCTTAAACGATAAGGAACGTCGTAAGCCTTTTTAAAAATAGGAATGTCAGTTTTTAAAACCAAATCAGCTTCAAAATGTTTGATTGGCTTAGAAAAGTCCTTGACAAAAACGTCAGAAAAGTTTAGTTTGATTTCAGCTATTAGTGCTTCACTTTGGTTTACTGAAATGTTGTTCAATGGCATCAAATTACCAAAAAAGTTTCGCCAGTTGGGAAAGAATTCGTCCAACCATGGTCGACCCAGCAAAGGAATGAACTGGTAGTCACAGTCAAGCACTAAAAGCGTCAAATTAGCTGATTTACCATTATATTTAACTCTAACACCAACTTCACCAGAAACTTTTAACCTGGAACCATTTATCACAATCAATTGCTTTGAACTTTTGACTAGAGGAAGGTCAAATTTAGAAGTGAACAAACTTTTGCCCATCACTGTAACAGAAGAGCCACTGTCAACCTCCATTTGTACAGTGTTATTTTCAATAGAAACATTCAATAAACAGGGATCACTTATCTTATTAATAGAAGTAACATGCATACATTGTAAATCACCTGAATCATTGTCATCCGAATCCCAGTTACCGGATCTCAATCGGTCCAGTCGCTCGGCCAGCTGGCTCAAGCTTCCGGTGCTGCTCTCTACCTCCTGGGTTTCGACGTGGTTGACCTCGCTGTTTCTCTCGTTCTTCATCTTGTAGCACTTCCTGCGCACATGACCCCTACGCTTGCAGTAGCTACAATAGCGCTGATCTACCGGCCACTGCTCGTCACCTCGCTGTACTCTGCGATTAGATGGGCCAGCAGATGAATCTCGGTGCCTGTGCTGCTGCGTTTGGGAACCTCGCTGGAATCGAACTCGGGAATCCTGTCGACGGGAATCCTCGGCCGGCCGGATTTCTGGCCGCGCACCGAGTCGGCTTTTCACCGGGCCACGGTAACTCTGGCCTAAGTCCCTCACTCGCTGAAGAACAGCTCCTCTTCCTCCAGTCACAGGATATTGTGTATTCAGTTCAAAGTTTGATTATCCCGACTGTTTGTGAAACTGTTCAGAACAGTCGTCGAATATCGAGGGGATGCTCGATGTATTCTACAGAAACCAATTAATCAACAAATTTGTTCAACCACATCATTATTTCAAACGTATATACAGTAGACGTTCGATAAGTGCAACATGTTTACGTTCCAGCTACCGAATGAAATTCACTAACTGCAACGACTGGCAGCCGTCAAACAGTTGTCAATTGCTGTTGGACGCAGCCAAAATGCACTCAAAAACATCGCAATGCAATTGTAGTGCATCTGAAAAACATCGCAACTCTGTTGACGTTTCGTTTTTGACAGAAAGCGGTGCGATAACTGCAAAATTGTTGCACTTAACGGACTTGCAGTTAAAAAGCATTGCAGTTAAACCGTTTGCACCGAGCGAACGTCTACTGTATATAGGTCTTCAGAATAACAAACATTAGCAATTATCCTGAAAATAATATAAATTGCATTTATTAAACCTCACTTTAAAACATTTGAAACATTTATTGCGAAAAAAAATGTTTTCATAAATTTGTTGAGTGATTAACATTGCATCTGAACACCCCCCGACTTCCACGCCAAAAAGCTGGCGGCTCGGCTGCCGCCCGGATAAAAACTAACCATAGGGTGTATGGTGAAAACAATTTCTGCACCATACAGTGTACCAGCTACAATAAAGTGTATTGTGATGAAATGGTTCGCTATACTATACATTTACATTGAATTTTTTGTAACAATATATTATACTGTTTTTCTTACGTTTGAACCATTCACTTTTCCGAAACATTATTTTTCCGTGAATTTTGAAATAATTTCTGGTGTTCGATTTGAATAGGTCGTATGTTTGCTGTGATTCATATTTATTCAGTTTAACATTTTTTCCGTGCTTTGTTTTGTTGATGTTTGTGACGTTTTTGATACAAAGGAAAGATTTCATAGGAAAGAGAAAAAAGTGAATAAGTTGAAACATCAATTGAAAATCAATAACATGTTTAAATCAGTGGTAAACCAAATGTCCTATATTCTAAGAACTGCAGGTCCAAGCAGGGATCCAAGAGCTATGGCGGGCTAGGTGTGTAGAGTGCGATGAGAGAAATACGAATGTAGGCCAACCCGGAATGATGCAGGTCAGATTACCGTAAATCAGTGGATGAGTTCAACACTATTATTTCTGTATTTGCATTTAGGGGAATTTTCTCCTCTTCTCTCATGTGAACTTGCCTTCGACCACAATCGAATCAAATGCGATTGACAAACTTTATCTTTGACGTAGAGCCATCTTTAACACATGGACTGGACTGAACACTGAAATGACTTTTAATATAGGTTCGTCTGCGGGTTCGCTTTTTAACCTAACTTATACTTGAATCGAACTTGACAGTTTTCTCATGAGTTGTTATGTATTTCCGTGTATTTCAAACTTTAGTCAAACTGGAGCCTCAATATTGCAATAACGGTTAAGCACGCTGTAATGATACTTATGTACCTCGTCACCCACTTCATGCAACTACATTAGTGGTCTAATAATACTTAGCGCGCTCGGCATAGTTCCATCATGCCGCTCAAAGTGTTGCCACAAATAATGCTTAGTTTGCGAAACCCGGTTATCTGGCTGGTGGGGCATGGGAGCCTATGCTTCAACTGTTAATGCAATCAGAGACTACTCAGACCTCGACTCAGACTTTGACGTGGGCGATCCAATATATGAAGGGTTATCCAAAACGCTCTGGAGAATTCCCAAAGCGTATCTCATAATGCTAGTAAGCCTGAGATGCCATTAATAGGAGGAAAATGACAAGATAATATAACATTATATGGTTTATGTAATGTAAACCAACACAACATAACAAAAGAGAACCATTCCAAAACCATTTAATTAAATGTATAACCAATACTGAAACTACAATTAGAAACAATATATTTACGGTACATTTTATTGTTTGAAACCATATGTGTACCATACAATGTACGGTTTATTGAAACCCATGTATCAGTATTTATAACAATTCATTTACAATATAATGTATGGTTTTGCAAAAAAATATATATGGAGAAAAATATTTTTTTATATTGTTACGATACTTAACCACCCGTATAGTATATTGTAAAAATCTTATTTACAATTTACTGTATGGTGTTTACATTACATTTTATTGTTTTTGTATTTTTATTTCTACAGTAGTGTCTATTGTAAAAATATGGTTTTAAATAGTACTGTTACAATACAACGTTCGTTTTTTTCACTGTATTTTTTATTCGGGCGGCAACAGCTGACCTCAGCTGACCAGAGCGACCGGTTAGCTGTCCTTGTTCCACCAATTGAATGTTTTTGAAAACGCGTTTGCGCGCGAAATCTTTCTCGCTCATTTCTGCTGTCAAATCCGTCACCGACTGTTTCACCGACCGTTTGAAACGCCGACTGTTTCGAACGGTCGTGAACAGTTTGGAACTGGACGGTCAATATCTATCGTTCACAAAACCTACCAAGCCGACACCATCGTTGTTCGCCAAAGCTCTAGTATGAGTCGCCGCCATTTCCCAGGTAGCGATAATCTTTTCTGCTTGAGCAAGGGTCAATTTGGCACTGTCCTCAGTGAGGAGGCGATGCTTAAGATTGTTATCCGTCAAGCCAACCAGAAGACGATCCAAAATGAGTCGGTTCTTCTGGTCGCCGAACTCGCAATGCTCAGCTTGGAGCTTCAAAGTAAAAACAAAATCGCTTGCCGTTTCACCAGGTTGTTGCAGCTTTGAGCCAAAATGATAACGCTGTAGCAGAACAGAATCGGTTCTATCAAGACGTTCCTTGAGCTTTTGAACCAGCTCATCGTAAGCCACTTCATCCAAAAGTGCCTCGGTTGGATACAGCTTTTCGGCTATGCTGAACAAGTAATCCCCGCCCAGCATGAACATCTGATCTTTCTTATCATTCTCCTGTACTTTATTTACTCGGAAATGGAACGTTAAACGACGCATCCATCCCGCAAAAGATTGGCCTTTTCGGTAGGGTTCAATATTTGGAGCCACTACATACGCCATTTTGCAAAAATCTAAGCAAAAACAATAAAAAACACTAATTTTAAAAAAAATTTCAAACTTTTCACAAAAAAATATGCAAACAAATTGAACCAGTCTAATGTTCAAAACCAGATATAAAAAATTTGTTACTCACCGATCGGCTTCAATCTCACCACGATGCCACCGCCCAAAGCACCAACACGCCACCCAGCGGGATAGAAGCTGCCGCCACTCAGCGAGAAGATGGATCAAGAAGAAAAAGCGCACCAAAAATCCTTCTGGTGAAAACGAAACAGCCACTTCACGGCCACAGCAAATGGCGCCGCACGATCTTTGCAGCTGTTTAAGGATGCCTTGCCTTTTTCCGCCGCACTTGCTTCTCCGCTCAAACGGCTAACCTCTTTCGGAGACTGCTTGCTGGCACTTCGGTGGTGAAAACGTGCAGAAAATTGGCGTTCCTCCTTCTCCACTTTTGCGCCGAAAACACTTTCAGGAACCGTTTTCCTCGTCGCCACTGTTCAGTTCTTCTATCACTTCTGTATAATTAGTTTTTCTTCCGGAGGAACCAGGCCGACCAAAACTTCCGCGAATAAGACGTCCGGAACAACTCAACTTGGGGTAACAATCGTAAGGGGGGTTTTTCTTTGCAGTTGCGGAGCGATCTCGAGACACGTCTACTACGTTCGTTTGCACAGATTGAAAGAGGCCTCTGAAGGCTTGTTTATTTAAAAGTGCATTAAGCAGCAGTGCTGCCAGTTCATTTGCGGGTTACAATTGTAGTTGCTATAAAACTGAATACACGTTCACGTGTAATTAATCAAAATGTGTATGCAATATACATTACAAACATGTTTCGCAAATAAGTTTCAACCCACAGTCGCTTACCTTGATTCCGTCGACCATACCTTCCTTCAGCATCCGCTCGGTGGCAGCCCAATCGCGATGACCGAGCCGCCGATGCCACTGGTGTTGGCAGTTCTCTCGGTGCTGGCTGTCGGTTGCCTTCATTGCTGCACCAGCTACTCGGAGGTGGTACAGCCCTGCGCTGCGAAATCCGGTGACGACCGTGTCGCCGGTCGAGTCGACGATCTTGCAGTCTTCTTTGCCGAAACACACACTCATGTTCTTCTGCGCTAGTTTACTGACCGACACGAGGCTAGTCGCGAGACCCGGCACGAATTTGACGTCGCTCATATCGATCCGGACCACGTTCTCGCAGTCGTCGTACCCGTAAAGCACTCCGCGACCTTCACCGAGTATTTGCGTCTTCTGTCCGTCGGCCATCGTTATCCAGCCGCCCGCGCACTCGTTCAGTTCCGAGAAGAACGCTCTGTCACTCGTCATATGGGCACTTGCCCCACTATCAATCAGCCACGAGCCGGAATCGCCATCGACCGTAAACGCGACGTGTTTCACTTCACTGTTAGCCGTTCGCTTTTCCGGCTTCTTCTTTTCGGCCTTTTGGCCCACTCTCTTCTTTCTTCAGCTGCTCCTTGTACTTCCGGCAGTTCCGCCGGAGATGTCCGGGCATGTTGCAGAAGTGGCACTTGCGCGTTTCTTTCTTCGCTTCCGATCGCATCGCTTTTTCGTGCTTAGCACCACTCGCGCCCGAATCGTGTTCCAAACGGCGACCGTACTCATCACCCAGTTTCGCTTTCACCATTTCCAGCGTGATTTCGTCATCCGGACGACTATCCAGAGCGGACACCAAACTGTCAAACGATCGCGGGAGGCTCCGCAGGAGCATGCACACTTTTGTGTCTTTGTCGAGGGTCATCCCCGCGGCCTCCAACCCGTCGAACAAATTGTCCACTTCGAGCAAATGCTGCTCTAGATTTCCGCCCTCACTCAAGTTAATCGCGCACAGTTTCTTGAGAAGTGAAACGCGTACCGATCGCGACGTTTTCTCGTGGTAGTTCCGGAGCGCGACAAAAGCATCCCTAGCGTGCACACACTTCTTCACTAAAGGCAACTGGCTGTCCTCCAGGAGCAGCACAATTGTCGCCTTCGCTTTGCGATCGTCGTTCGCCCAATCTTCATCGCGGTCGTCTTCGTCCGGCAAATTCTCGGACACAACCCCCCACAGATTCTCACGGCACAACAACGATTCAAGTCGAATTTTCCATGTCTGCCAGTTTGTTCCGGAAAGCTTCGGAACGACAAACCGGGAATCAGACATTTCGACTAAGTACACTCGCGAGTCACTGTTCCGATGAAAATGTAAACAATCTCTTCTTTGAGGTTAGTTTTCTCGGGGCACCACTCTTCACTTTTTCATCGAGCACCGTGTGCTCGGCTATGCACTAGGGAACACCGAAAAACGGAACGCTGCTTTTCCCCTCTTCGAGCGGTGCTCGCCCGGAATCACTTCCCTTTCTTTTTCGCTTCACTTTCTTTCCTCCTCCTGGAGGAGTAATCACTCGCACTTTTCTCGTTCTGTTTCTTCTTCCTTTTCTTCGCCCTCGCTGGGGGGCAGAATCCCTTCCGATTCGATTCCGATCGGCACTTTCCGGACGGGAAGAATCAACACTCGCGGACCGACTTTTTCGCCACTGCCACTGGGGTCATAACCTGACGGACTTTAGCAGAGTTCCGATGCAGTGGAATTCGCGTGCGTGGGGAAATTCGGTTACGCGGAAATCACACGCGAGACACAAAGGTTTTACAATGCGAAAAAGTACAAAAGGAAACTTTATTCAACGGTTTTTGTTACAAAGGTTGCGAACACGTCTTGACGCGGTAAAAGTTCGGTTGGATTGAATTTCTATTCTACACCCACCGCATGGGTCGGGTTGACAGCTGTGGAGAGAATTCGAGGGGTGCGCTGATGCGGAGCTAGGTGCATTGCATCTCCACAAAGATTTGCACAAAGTTGCTCAGTGTCCCGCCCCTTGGTACCAGGTGTTGATGGTGTGAACGGTGTTTTAGGGAAAATTGTTTTAATAGTTTTACGTCTGTTTGTCGGTGTTTTTTTTTTTGTTTTTATTAATGTGTATTTTAACTTATAGCTAATTCTACACTCTTTGTCGGTGTTGCTATTTTCCACTATTATTAATAGAGCTATTTTAATTGTTTTGTTGTGGCGGCGATTCAATCGTAGCACAGATTTTCACAGCAGATCAAAACACACAGTGTATATGGGGATCAGCTTAAACTATAAATAGGTTTATTCATTATTATTTCAAATTATTTTATAATATAATATGTTCTCACAATTCACAGTGCTTCTTTCCACTCACTATTTGCTATTAATACCTTCTAGATTAACTCAATTCAATTAAAATAATACTAAATTTCAGCGAGCAATTCAATTGCTTGACCGCTTATTCAATCCACCTATTGTTTACAAGTTCTGTCACTTCGCTTAGGGTAACCATCCGTAGTTACCGCGCCAACATGTTTCTTTCAATTTTTTTAATGCGTTTCAATATCTTTGCTCTGAAGAACAAATGAATATTTTTTTTTTTCCGTGGACAAAATGACAGCTCAATCGATATTTATAATGGCAGCTCGCCCCAAAGAAGAAAAAACTAAAAATCCTCTACATAGAGATGAGCGGAAGTTACATATGTCGATTCGGCAACGCTGTTTGTTTTGTTTACAACAGCTTCCAACACTTGCCATAAAGCCAGATGTTCAAACTTTTTGTGTGACTTTATTGTGATGCAAGTTGTTTTGTTTACGTTTGCTAATTATATTCGAACTTTTTTTCCCAAATTTTGAAAAAAATAACAGCGCAATCGAAGAAATCTGAAATGCATTGCAAAGAATAGCGCGAATCAAATCGGCAGAAGTGAATCAAATAGCAGCAATGAAAGTTTTTTCGAGAAGAGCAGCGACAAAATTTACATATGCCATCAATTTCTCGATAGTAAAAATAAATACTTGTAATACGTTTATTGTCGATTGCAATACCTTTCAAACAACGCCTTCCTACAAACGATAAACATGTTCATTTGGCTCACACTTTGACAGTTCTCTTTGCTCGATTGGCTCACAATAACCGCCTCCGCACGTCTCTATAATGTAGGATTAAGTGTAGGATTACTAGAAAAAACATTCCCAAAGAAATTTCAAAAGAGTTTTAAAACTAACAAAAAAAAACATTTCCGGGGCATCAAAATCGAGATGAAAATGATGATATACAATATACGTTCGTTCGGTGCAAACGGTTCAACTCTTGGTTTAACTGCAATGCTTTTTAACTTTCCAGGACGCGCGCCATCAAGCAACCTAAACTGCACCGCGCTCTCGCTGTATACGACGAGCGAGGTTTTTTAGTAGTGTTGTAAATACTTTTTACAACAGCGCGCGTGCTGAAGGGTTAACTGCAAGTTCGACAAGTGCAACGAATTTGCAGTTATCGCACCACCAAATGTCAAAATGGTGTGCCATGTTAGCCCAAATGAACAGTCGGATGAAGTTCACGTTCATTTAACGTCAGTTGATGGTTTGTTGACACTGTCAAGCATTGCAGTTATCGAATTTTCATTCCCTAAGTGAAACGTAAACATGTTGCAGTTATCGAACGTCTACTGTATTATACTTCAATTTATTATCGGATGGAGATTCCTATTATAAAATAATCTGGGTACCCTTAAAGGACTCAATTATGTTATACTCAAGGGCTAGACACTTATTAGCATAATGAGTATATTAGAAGTATATTAGTATATTTGCGGTATATTAATGCATTAATGTAAAGTAATCGTACTGGCTGAAATCAAGGCTGTGACAGATGAATAAAAAAACAAACATTGTTTACCGAAAAAATCGGCCGCAGAGTTTGCTACGAGGCACTATTCTACTTCAGTATATTATAATATACTAAGGCAAGAATTATACGTGTCTGGTCCCTTGGTTATACTACTGTTGTACTATAGGTAAGTGCAGGCTCCATCGTGGATGCGTGAGTGTGCTGTATAACATGTATTTTTTTATTTATTGCTTTTTTGACCATTTTTTTATTCTTTCCCAGACAGTGATGGAGCAACGAATGGATGCATAATATGAACTGGTGCGCTCACGCCTTCGACATGCTTATATCAATAACATTGAGTGACAGTAGAGACATTAAGGGCCCATTTTCGTTTGATCAACACATTTTGGGGCC
This sequence comes from Aedes albopictus, assembly GCF_035046485.1. Lineage (NCBI taxonomy): Eukaryota > Metazoa > Arthropoda > Insecta > Diptera > Culicidae > Aedes > Aedes albopictus. Next base: position 121,894,474 of record NC_085137.1, on the reverse strand, counting down.
ATTATAACAAAAGAGATGTTGACAACAATGCCTGCCACTGGGCTGGGTGCGCTCATGGATTGAAGAAAATCACATCAAGCGATAAATGATACAGAATACAAACAATCCAAGATAGCCGTTATTTTTGCAAAAGCATGATGCCTAATATTGCTGTGTTCGTTAAAGATGCAAACGGTGTCCAAATGCGCTTCAAACGCGGTAACAGGCAACTTAGCAATCATAGTCAAAACCACCGCCAATCTTGGATTCAAAAGCTCCCGCTGACATCGAGTTAAAATCTTACCGCATTTGGAGCTCCTGCATTCGTTATTTGCATTCTAAATGCATACACTGAAAGACGACTTGCGGTTGAAATTACTATTCTGAGGGTCAGTTTAAATACACAACGCCCCTAAATTTGTGTAGACTGATTTTCGTTTCAATTCAACAGAATTATGTTTACCGTCTACCCTCGTTGGTTTGACCGCATCTAATCTGAACACTTTTTAATTTGACCCCCTCTAATCTGCACATCGTTCAAACTAAAAATTATTCTAACGTCATTCTGCTCATGGAACGGGGTGAAACGGAACGCAGAATCAAAACAAAACAGCAAAAACGGTTACCATCAGTGTGTTTTTCGATGTCCACAGGGTTACTAGAAGTTCAAATTAAAAATGAACCCCGTTGGTTTGCATGAGGTGTCGTTCAAACCAACGGGGGTAGACGGTACAATTTTACCATGGACTCGATTTACAATTTAAAAAGTTTCTGTTGGCAGCCGGATTCGAACTAAGAACCTTGAGATCAGCAGGCTCGCACGCGCTCGCACGCTACCACTAGGCTATCGAACCGGTTGATGTGAGGAGAAACCGGAGAAACAAAACGCACACAAGAAGCGTTGGTGGGTCGATGATCACGTTTTGCCATGGTAAATTTGAAAACATTTTTATGCTGATCATTACCGCAAGCCGTCGTTCAGTGTACAGCAATACTAAATAGTAATAATTTTCTTAAAAAGTAAACGATTTTTCCCCTCCCCTGTTGGGGAAATTAAGCCACTGCGTCCAATAAGTTGAACTTGTGTGGCATGAAGTACGATCAACGATCAACGATCAAATCTGACTACACTGAAATAAATTTTGTTGTGGAAACTACCGATTCCATAGTAAAATTACTAACCGTACCTATGATTTTCAACCGACAACAATTTCCAGTTAATTCCACTAAAATACTGTCAACTTAACTAGCAGTGCAGTTAACATTACCAAAAATAATCTTAATTTAACAAATGAGCATTGTATTTTAACCATACTGTGTTGTAAAATGCATGTCCAGGAAAAATTAACAATGTTTTGTTGTTGAGACGACTACGCTTTTAGTTGAATTTACTACAATGCATTCCCGCATAGAGAAATACAGTATGTATTACAGTCCACACAGTATGTCTCCTTTATCTGTTACTGTTACTGTACCACAGACAGTTGCTTTTCTGTTGAAACTATGAAACTCGAAGCATTCGATCATAAAGAACGGTTTATGTAACCCATTTCAAGTTGTAACAGCATATCATATTGTGCAAAAATGGTCAAATAATATACGAGTGAAAACTAGAAAGGCATGGTGGCAATATACAATGACCTTTTCTCAAACGGTTTGTGATTACTTTTGCGCAACACACATGTGTATTTCACTGTATGTCACTTAAATTCGACAGTTTGCCAAATAGTAGCTTTCATTGGTATCTGTGCCGATTGAACTTTGCAGCTTTCAATTTTGTAGAAAAGAAAAACAAATTCTTTCGCCCGCGAGCTGAGTAACGACAATCTGAAAATTGCCTCAGTAAATGGTTTCAAGCTTGGTTTCAAGCGCATGGAGTGGTGTGGAGTTTTCTGGATGAAACAAAGGTAAGTTTTCCGTAACTCCTAAATTTGTTTTTTGTGCCATATTTCATCGAATGTTAATTATTTTGCAGAGTTCCTGAACTTGTGTGTCCCTCTTCGAATGGTTCTCCAAAAGGTAGGAGAGAAGAATGCGTCCTGCTGCGAGCGAGAATTATGTGTCCCGTGAGACTTAAAATCTGCTTCTACCGGAGGAATGCCCACAATAAGTTTTAATCACCGTTTCCAGGATGGAACACTGCGCAAGTCGGAGAATTCCAGCAGACATCGACACCACAACCCATCTCATCCGATCGGAATGACCCGATATCAAGCCCGATTTGCAGGTTGCGCTGCTCGGTAGGACGCGTGAAAGCTTAAACATCTTGCAGATGCATTCGAGGAGAAATATTTAGTGAATAAAAAAATATTTGATTAACGCATAACCATCTTTTTATTTTGAAACAGTTTAAATATAGCTCAACTGTATGCGATAAGCTTAAAATACCTTGGAAGACCATAAACCAATAATAACACATACATTGTCCGTTTATCTTCCAGATGTATTATTAAACTGATCTCTAACCATTTGCTATGCAGTGGATTGTCTCAAAAACTGGATAGTATATTGACCGTATCCTCTACTGTATTGCGAAAAATTTGTTCGAGAAAACGGGCGATTTTTTATGGTAACCTATCTTAACCGCCTATTCCACATACTGTAATTTGGCGGCTCACCATTTGTCAAACTGGCAAATATGTACATGGAATGGTTATCTTACTGTTATGTCGGATAGTCTGGGAAATAGTTAAATGTCAATTACTAATAGTTATCTACAGTACCAGAAACATTGCATTTACTGTTAGCGATTATGCGGGTTGTAATTTCAAGCATATTTCAGTTACCTTAACAGATTTTATTGTCGGTTGAGAATCATAGGTACGGTTAGTAATTTTACTATGGAATCGGTAGTTTCCACAACAAAATTTATTTCAGTGTATACATGTCAATGGTTGCTACTCCGTTATTGATCTGAGCTGGTTCCAATTGCACTGAGATCCAGATGAATAAGGGCTGGGACACTCTACTTATTCTCAAAGTGTAATTTAAGCAGCTCATACATTTAGGATCAATAACGGCGCCGGCCACGTCCTTATAGTCAGTTGGGAAGGGAAAGGAATGTTAGAGTGTGCTGGTTGTTGCTACTAAAAACCGAGATCACCTCTGCATCCCCACAATCAGCACGGACTGGGGTATTTGTTAGATGGAAAGGATGGGAGATCTGGGAGTCACCGTTGGGTCGGTGATGCGATCCATGGATTGGGGGTTATTTATAGTGTTCGTAAGGTGATACATTGTGTGGTGAATAAGGTGAATAAGGTCAAGCGGCACAGCACGCTTTGGTTGCATAACTTGTAGGCGTTATATACTCTGTACTGTGAGTGGAAGATGGAAGGGAGGGAAACGACTTTTTTCCAATTCGTTTCTGGTTCTAGCGATGGCAATGAACATATGAATATACATGAGTTGAATATGTAGAGAAGAGAGAGAGAGAAAGTGGACAGAAAGATACAAAGTAGGATGAAAGGGACGGGCCAGAGATTGAACCCATGACCTTCTGCATATGAATCAGAAGCGGTAGCCACTAGACCACCAAGCCCGTCAAGTTGAACTTTTGTGGTATGAAGTAAACGATTAATAGCAGCTGTAAGTGAAACAAACCTCTGCTAGGTGAGTAAAGTGGAAATAAATAATTAAATGAAAAAAATGATGCCGATACCTTCAATTTTCCCAGAATAGAATAACTATAATATGCATGCAACAACACGAAAAGAAGAATCCATTCTTGATAAAGAAGACAGAAATTTTGACCCAAATTTAGGAATGTGTTGGTCTTGTTATCTTCTTGAAAGAAATAAAAAATCGCTGTTAGGTGGTCAATACTTTGGCAGTAGCGCACATTCATCAAAATTTCTGCATTAACATGTCTAAAGGGTCTAACTCGTTTTGTAAACAAACATTGTTTCTGTCGCTGTAGGGTCTATCTCGATCCACCCACGCATCTGGGGGCCGTTATCAGAAAGAGCGAAGTTAGATCTTTCTGATAACGGGCCCCAGATGCGTGGGTGGATCGAGATAGACCCTACAGCGACAGAAACAATGTATGTTTACAAAACGAGTTAGACCCTTTAGACATGTTGATGCAGATTTGATCACAAATTAATTTCGTCCTATATCAGTAGGTCGAGTGAACCGAACCCCCGGCTGACAGTTTGTGCGGCGAATCTGTCAGCTTGACAGCGAGAAAAGTCACAACAAACACCCCCGCACAGCTCTTTCGCAAAACACCTTGTTCCATCGTTGTGCTGGTGTGCGTGTGTTACCATTCGTTTGTATGACCAATCCCGCAAGCAAAACTACTTGGTGAGCGTTTCCATACACAAACTCAATACTCCGCCGCGTTCGCTTTCGAGGGCCTATTTATCGCGTTATTTTTTTCTTGAATGAAAAACCTCACGCTGGTGGCAGCAAATCGACGACGCGATTACGTATATGCTGTTGGCTTGCAGCAAGTGCGGAAAAAAGTCCATCATCGATCGCGACTGGAACGAAAAGAGGCACTTCAACGACTGCTGCTGCTCCTAGCGGCGGGCGGCGCCAAAGCGATGCAGAACCAAACAACATATCCGTTTCCCGCGGTCCCGAATCCGGCGGTTAACGAAAGATACCGTCGCAAGTATCGGCGGCTCAAGCGAATGATGAAAAATCTAGTCTTCGTAAGTAGCGTGGGTTTTCTGTGATGTTTGGTTATTTAGTTTGAAGACCGGATCGATTGGAGAGTTTTATGTTTTTGAATTTCTAGGAAAACGCTGCCCTTTGTGATCACGTTGCCCAGATCCAGGAGAACATCCTGTTGGTGAAGGAGGAACGACGGTATCTGCTGAAGAAGTTGCTGGAGCATGAGAACGATATGGAAACGCAGATGGGAAGGCCGTGTAGCAAACTAAACGAATTGATAGCCAATAGTTTACCTCCAAAACGACAGTACAAAAAGCGAGCGGTTCCGGATGGCAGTGGAGCCGATTCGACGACGACTAAAACCAAGGGCCAGTCGAAAAAAGGGCGGGCCAGTGCGGATAAGAATAATACAAAGAAAAACGTTCAGCTGAACCAATCAGGCCATCCTACTTATCCGATGACGGTGGCCGGTTTCACTATCTACAACCTGGGTGAAATTGTCCCTGATCGACCGGGATACAACACGGAATATACAATTTACCCAGTGGGATACACTGTTACTCGACCGTTCGGCCACTTGAAAGACCCGCTAAAGAAATGCATTTACACCTGTCGTGTTCTGGACAACGGTGACGCTCCGCGGTTCGAAATCATCCCGGAAAATGACCTCGAGCTAACGATATCGGGCAGTTCCACTGATGCCTGCCATGCCACCCTGCTTCAATGCATAAACGCTTCCCTGGACTGTCGCAGTATTGACGGTGGGACGGGCCCCTCCGGCGATTGGTTCTTCGGATTGGCCCATCCAACGATCGGCAGTCTACTGCAGAGTTTCCCTAGCTCGAAACGGTGCCCTAACTACAAGGGAATCAAGAAGGAGCACTTTGCACACATGGTGGACAAGGCGAACGATCCGACGCTCAACTACGAGGCCCTGCAGCGGCACATAACGATCGCGGCGTATCACACGATGCCGGAGATCAAGGAGGAACCCCCGGACGAACTGTTGGACCACTCGGATGGGAATTCGTTTAGTTTGCCCTAATCGGACCGCGTGCGAATCGTGGAGCTAACTTGAAATCTCTAGATGGATGTGTGTTTCGAGTGTGAGTGAGTATATTGTAATAAAGTAAAGGGACAAATTTTATGAAAATTAAAACGATAAAAACGGAATCAATGTTTTCAACATTTTGCAAACGAATTTAGTTTGGGTTTTTTTTTCAGTCGCTCGAAAGAACTTCTCTGTCCAACTAATAGAACACTGCAACGAGTTTTATCGAATATTTGTGATAATTTTAGTATTTTGATGTGAATTGATCGTATCTGCATTAGTATGGGACACGCTTGTATGGAAAAAATAAATCCTCGCTCCAGTCGACTTTTTAGATCCCATTTAGGTCCCATATGAACTGTACAAAATTTCAGTGCAATCGGTGAAACTATAATTTAGCGCAAGCGGTTCAAAGTTTACATAGAATTTACTATGCGAAAAGTTACACTTTCAAACAAAAAATCCTAGAGGTCGCCCCTTATCTCCTTAATTCAAATCGATCGACGCTTCTTGTAGCAAAATCGTTTATGAAACTTTCCTTCGAAGACCGCAAAACAATTGGATGCTTTTGGAAGAAGTTATTGATTTATTACCGATTAGTGATTCGACGAACGGCTTTTTGTTTTGTTTTATCAGCAGCACTGTAGCTGCTGCCTTGGCTGCTGTTGTTTCTGGGGGTGGTGATGCCACCCGCCACCCCATGCAGCAACGGTAGCAGCAGTGCTGCTGATAAAACAAAACAAAAAGCCGTTCGTTGGATCACTATTCGGTAAGAAATCAATAACTTTTTCCACAAGCATCCAATTGTTTTGCGGTCTTCGAAGGAAACTTTCATAAATGATTTTGCTACAAGAAGCGTCGATCGATTTGAATTAAGGAGACAAGGGGCGACCTCTGGGAATTTTTATCTGAAAGTGTAACTTTTCCCATAGTAAATCCTACGAAAACTTTGAACCGCTTGCGCTAAATTATAGTTTCACCGATTGCGCTGAAATTTTGCACAGTTCATATGAGACCTAAATGGAATCGAAAAAGTCACCTGGAGCGAGAATTTGATGCTTGTCCCATACTAATCTGCATCCCTGGGCTTGGTTTATATCTTCCAGGAGTGCTTCTTGTTATCGAAGTTGATGAGGTGTTCTAGGTGAGATAAGATGAGAGTCACCACCCTTACATGAGCGGAAAGCGTGCTAACGTGGGTCTAGTTTGCTGTTGGTTTCGAGCTCTGCGATGAAACGCCGATTGATCTGTCCCAGAGACGATTGAACAACTCCAGTAAGGCAATTTTCGAGGATATGGGTAAACGCTGTAACACAGACAAATGTAACATTAGGTTGCTAGCGTTGCCTTCACCGGTTGAAAAGTCTCCTTTGCGTCCACAGCAGTTGTTCTAGCAGTTGTTGAGAAGTCCACATTGTACTGCCTATGAAGATGTGGTCGTTGACATTGTACATAGCTATTGGAGTCTGCTTTGTGTTGCCTTCGAAACTTGTCAGGGTAGTTGGAGTCAGATGATTTACTCTCGTGGGTCAGACATACTCGATCGTGAGGTTGAGCAATCCACTTCCAGTTTCTTGCCTTGAAGTCTGTTATATTTGTTCCATACTTAACTTGCTAAACTTGTGGGATTGATGCTTTTGTCACGAAATCTTACCAACTTTTCAGCTTTGCGTCGTTGATGATCTTACGAGATCATGCATGAGCTTTCTGGAGCTGTTTCAGTGCATGGTTTATTTTTGGATCTGCACAGCTTAACCGCTTAACAGCACGTAACCGTTTACGTCGTTGCTCAACCGCTAATATGACTTCTTCATTCCACCATGCAACTGATTTGAGTCCGCATTTGCCCGACCTTTTTGCAAGGAGATTTCTGGGAGAATCGAGTTGTTTGTAAGGTCTTCGAAAAGTTCCTAATTGGCCTTTGCGTAGACTCTTTTTGATCGGTAGCCCGGATCCCTTGAGGCATTCAGTAGATTGATTAACATCGGACAATGGCTCAGTCCGTCAGGATGTTCTTGTTGAACTTTGCTGCTACCTGCTACCGACCAAGAGCAATATTATCGAAACTATTCCTATTCCGGTTCCTCTAACGGTGCTGCCATAGTGCCGCTTCAAAGTGAGAGTGAGAGTGCGCGTCCAAAGGATTTTCGTGGATTTGCTGTTGTTGATATTCTTTTTTGCGGCTTCGCACACGCGCACTCCCACTCTCACGCGTAACTATAACGGCACCCTAATACAGCGAAAAAAATTGTTCAATTAGTGTACTCGAAAACGCAGTTGGCCAAAGACTGGACAGTTGACATCCCTAGAGATGGCTCTGTAAAATACAATTTTGTTTGACGACATGACTCCAAACTATTTCGGTATTGTTTGTACTGAGAAGCAGCGCAGGTGTCAATCTGAAGCTTTACCCAACACTCCGATACCGGAATAGCTGGTTCAGGACCAATGAAGTCATGTAATGCTTCAGTGTGAGCTTACTCATCGGCCAATACATTTTTAACAATGGAAGAATGACCAGTGAACAGCGTTTGCTGAAATCAGCTATTCAATTTGAGTTCGACAAGTGATAACTAACTTCAATCTAGAGTTGGCTGAAGCAAGTTTTTGTTTAGGTAGGGTATCGGGATGCTTCGTTGGCACAGCCCCCTCGTTCGGCCTATCTCAATGTAAACCAAAAACTCAAACAAACACACATAACTGGATATCGGAAAAGCTATGCGCCAAACAACTGTAACATTTCGTTTCAATTTTAGCACTTTGGAGCATTAAAATTGAATGAAAATGTCACTTTGTTTAACTTTTGTAGACGCCATGATTCTTCGGCTTAGTGTGTAGTCTATACACATGATCATAAATGGCATGATTCTAGAACATTTCGAATTGATTTTTCAATAACTGAGCATTTGATGCGACGGTTAAAGACGCTATTTTGAACTTGTGTATTTGTTTTCAACAAATAATAACTATTTTACAAATTGAATGTGGGCCGAATATTGAGGACATTTTTTTCACTATGTACCCAAATCTTGGCCCATCAGTAAAGTGACGTCAAAAACAACGATAAAAAGGCTTCAGACTCTAGTTTAATTTAAAAACACTTCACTAATACTTTACTTTTGCAAAAGAAAATAAAAAATGAATAACTCTTTTAAAGAAAAACTAGAAAGGACGAGCAAATTCCTTTTAATTCTACTACTGTGCTTATCTTCGGACAGATAGGCCTATTTCGTCTGTGACTTACAGACTTCTTCAGTGTCAAGTGCTCGACTGACACTGACACTGAAGAAGTCTGTAAGTCACAGACGAAATAGGCCTATCTGTCCGAAGATAAGCACAGTAGTAGAATTAAAAGGAATTTGCTCGTCCTTTCTAGTTTTTCTTTAAAAGAGTTATTCATTTTTTATTTTCTTTTGCAAAAGTAAAGTATTAGTGAAGTGTTTTTAAATTAAACTAGAGTCTGAAGTAACAAGTTCTACTAAAAGCTCTAAAGTAATAGTAAAGGATAAAAAGGCGTCAACAACATTTCTTGCGTAAGAACCAGAAAGAACGAACAGGAAGAAAGCTTTTGTGTACGGTGACTGTAAAAACATAACACAATAATAGGTTTGCGTTGTTTTCGTTACTACATTAAGAAAGAACTTTAGTTAAAGTGATTTATTTGTAGTTTTTTTAAAATTTGGCTCCGAAAATGTAATTTAAAAGTAAGATTGGTGAACAAACAGAGATAATACTTCAGCAGAAATATTGGAAAAATAAGATAATAAGTGGTTCTAGTGCATGGAAAGCAATAGGCCAACGTTGTATCCACTAATAGGCCAATTTTTGTACCATAGACCAACGTTGCATACCATCGCATCGAATCTTTTCAGCTTAATTAAGTAAATTCTTGAAAATTTACGTAAGTTTACTTCCAATTGAAGAAAGATGCATTGCCTAGAGTGTGTAATAGAGTCAACATATTATTTCTAGTGCTATTAATTCATGAGTTATGGTCAAAATCGTAAAGGCGGCTTGCAAATTAGGCCAAGGAATGGTACACATACCCTATTTCTTTTTATTTGTGAATTTTATCTTAAGGAGAAACTAGAAGCGTTTCCTCATTTTTTCGGGTTTTGATTTTTTTATTAAATAACGAAGCAATATTTTCAAAATCGGTTTTCGTACACATGAGTATGGATCGAGTTATCTTCCGAATTGTTTTCGTGGTGGAAAATGTTTTCCATTTTTGCAGAAATATTTTTTTTTGTTCAATTTTGTTCCAAAACGGTCTCGCAAAAACGAAAAACATTTTCTACCAGGAAAAAAAAAATCAGGAGATACCTTGATCCATACTCTACATGTTTACGAAAACCGATTTCGAAAATACAGGTAATCTTCGATATATCGAAGCACAAAAAAAACGAAATAACTCATGCTTTTTATTATTAATTTAGTGAATGATCACCGAAATCATCAATTGGGGTTAATTTCACGTCGAACTCATCAACACTAGCATGAAAAATATTAGATTTCTTTCTGCTTCGATATAACGTACAAAGAGAAAAAATATTTGTACGTTATATCGAAGATTACACCTGTATTGCTTCATTATTTTATAAAAAAAACCTAGTTAATCCACCTAGCGGTGCTGGCGCCTTTCTCGTTCCTTCAAAAACCCATTTCAACAATACTCTAGTGACATGTTAATGAATACAGTTTCTTATCGATTTTGGCAACACGAGGTGAATTTTATGTTGCCAAAATGGGGTGTTGCCAAGATCACGTAAAAAATGTGATTTTACAACTTTTGCGTTATTTTGACTTATATTATCAATATGGACTATTCACAAGCTACAAAACGCTCCCCTTAGGTGACGTTCATAAATCACTTCATGATTTAAAAAATTGTCGTTTTCCAAAACTTAATGAATTTATATATATTTTGTTTATTAGAGGTTAAGCTAAAACATGTATTTAAGATGATTTTGCGATAAAAATGTTTGTCAAAAATTTGTAGGGTAGGGCGGGGCAAGATGAGCACCCTAAGGATCACGTTGAGTTTATTGAAAGTTAACGCAATTTTTCAAACTACCTCTCAATAGTTCTTTTCTATATCATGTTTTCTATCACCCATAAACATGGAAGGGTTCAAAATTCACAATAAGGATGATTTATTTGACTAAACAAAAAAGATGTTTTATGGTCAGTTCGAACATGCTACGGGGCAAGACGAGCACCCCTACGGGGCAAGAAGAGCACTTCATTGAAATCCCAATATTTTAACTATAAATTGGCCATACAGTGATTGATATAGTGAACCTTGTTTATAGCTATAGTATCACGTACTAAAATTATTATTTTTTTTTGATTATTGAAAAAAAATGCGGTTTTATAATACTTTATACAAAATGACCCGAAAAACAATAAACGATTATTAAGTTGCTTATTTTTAGAAATTTACGCAACCAAATAGTTGCAGAGGTTACGGAAACCTATGTTCGGCACTATTGAGTGGATTCCAATAATTTCAAAATATTTTCTATATTCCCCTCAGGGGTGCTCATCTTGCCCCACTATAGGTAAATAACTAAAATTGAATAAATTTTAATGTTAGTTTTTAGAAAATATTTTCTAATATAAATTAAAATGCTTTGCAGTAAGCTAGTTATGTTGGCTGATAACAAAAATTATGATAAAAATTTGATTCTGACATAAAAACCTTATTATATACTGATGATTTCTTATAAGAAAATGCTAAAAATCCATGCTATTGACTAATTTGACGATATTTTTCAATTCGTTCATTATGAAGTACCTTATATTAGGTTTACAAACAGGATAAACATTATTCTAACGGATTATGAACTTGTTTGGGCAAAATTCATCATAAAAGTAGTAAAACAGAGGGGTGCTCATCTTGCCCCGGGTGGCCATCTTGCCCCGTCCTACCCTATTGCCAAAATCGGGTGTTGCCCAAATCGGTAAAAAAAAATGTTGCCAAAATCGGACAGAAATTGTTGTCAAAATCGGGAAGAAAATGTTGCCAAAAACGGGTTTTGCCAAAATCGGGAGTAGACAAAAACGTGTGTTGCCAAAATGGGTAAGAAACTGTATCGCAGGTTTAACAAAAATCCATTTTATAGCACCAGAAATCATATCGTTTATATGACTTTTGATGTTTGAGCCTCCAAATCTTAAGAAAAAACCCGCTTGAATTTTGAGCCGAAATCTTGGATTTTAGACCGCCATCATGGAAATTCCGGTCGCCATTTTTGGGCTCCGAACATCTTCCCCATACCAAATATACCCATGCTGCATGGGTTTAGGGTCTTAAACTCCATTATACAACCGCCATCTTGAATGTTGAGCCGCCATCTTGGATTTTAGACTGCCATCTTGGATATTCTGACTGCCATTTTTGGACTCCGGACATCTTCCCCATACCAAATATACCCATTTTGCATGGTTTTTGGGTCATAAACTACAGCCGCCATCTTGGATTTAAGACCGCCGTCTTGGATATTCTGACCGCTATTTTTGGACTCCGGAAATCTTCCCCATACCAAATATACCCACATTGCATGGTTTAGGGCCTAAAACTCCTTTAAACGCCGCCATATTGAATTTTGAGCCGCCATCTTGGATTTTAGACCGCCATCTTGGATATTCTGGTCGCCACGTTTGGACTCCGGACATCTTCTCCATACCAAGTACAGTATTGTTCCGATTTTACCACGCCCTTTTTTAAAAATAGTTACAAAATCTTAACGTATTTCAACGTTGCAAAACGCGCCTTCAACATTCATCTTGAAGACGAGGGGAAACATTTACTTTCAAATGTAACAGCAAATGAATGAAAAATGCCGTGATAAAATCGGAACATTACTGTATACCCATATTGCACATCTTCTCCATACCAAATATACTCATATTGCATGGTTTGGGGCCTAAAACTCCATTAAAGAGCCGCCATCTTGAATTTGGAGCTGCCATCTTGCATATTTGACCACCATCTTGGATATTCTGGTGACCATTTTTTAGTTCCAGGCATCTTCCATATATACTCCATATATACCATATATACTCATATTGCCTGGTTTTAGGACCAACATTTTCAATTCGTTTGGATTTTAGACCGCCATCTTGGATATTCTGGTCGCCATCTTAAATATTGGGCCGATATTGGGGTTTTTCTGGTCTCCAGTATTAATTTCCGCACAAAATTCGTCAACCATGCTAAAGGTTACAAAAATCGGCGCAGCTTGATGTGTCGCATGATGGGGCTTGGTTCAGTTTTATATATGACCAGTTCCACCGGTGCTGGTCCGTATCACTAAAATGGCCATAACTCCGGAACGCCTTGACCGATCCTAACCATTTTCAATAGCAAACAATGCGTAAAAATTCCGGTTCGATTCGTGCTAAAATCCGTAAAATCGGTCAATGGGAAGTGCCTTTAAAGTGAGTGACCTTTTTTGTTTACACAGCCATACATACACACATACAGACATCATCTCAATTCGTCGAGCTGAATTGATTGGTGACTTGATCCTCCGAGCCTTCTATCGAAAATTCGTTTTTTGAGTGAACATATAGCCTTTCAGTACACTTTGGTGTACGAGAAAGGCAAAAAATCAAAAACCAAATAATGAGGAAATGGATCCAGTTTCGCCTTAATGCTGAATTCTTCACACAACTGAAGTATACTCATGTAACCTTATCTCACCAGACAGCAGCTGCTTAACCTTCTAGAATGGAGCAACTAGTGTAACGATATGATGTCGTCTGAAATACTTCTCTCTACATGACCTGATGTATATGTACTCTTCCCGGGAAATGGATTTCGTGGAAAATGTCCTATATGTGGAGATTGGTAGGAATGTTAGTTTACAGAAAGCGGCATATTAGCGAGATGAATAATACGGTATCCACGAGATATGGCTGCATCTGTTCCAGCAGATGGTACATCAATTGTGGAAGCACATAGATCTCTAGTAGTCAGCTCAGAGATAAACGTAAGAGCGATTGCCTTTTTGGCAAGCGCACATGTTCGAGGCATGACATGCGAGTTTGCTATTTTGTTCTGCATTATCCAAGGCCTAGTTTAGAGGTTTCCACGCAACTTAGTTTCTGGCTAGTTACATTCCAGCAGGTTTATTTTATAATAACTGTTGTGGCTATATTAGCCCATCTCTTTCTCAGCGCCTACAACTATAAATGCAATGATGTCCTACGAAAAGTTTTCGAAATATCAATCTACCATTAATACTAGGCCGCTAACAGCCGGCATTCTTTCAATTCTATTGCCCAAAACCACTCCCACTAATCTCAAAGAAATCTTCTTGTATTTCCTTTCTAGAGAGGAAAAAGCAGTCTGATCGTTTCCGTTATCATTTTTTTTTATATAAAACACATAATTCTTAAAAATCGCCTTAAGTTTGTCTTGTTTAGCTGGTCTGGTTACGCTGCTTGCTCGCTAACACATCTACTTACCACCTAATGTTACAAGCGTCAAACGGAAAAAAATATTTATTTTATATCCTATGTGTACCCTAAAGAACTCGAAAAACATTCCTAATGCGGAACCACAACAGAGAAATAAAGAGAAAAAAAAAACGCCTCACAACTGAAACCGAAACTGAGCACCATTATTGATTTGATTATTTTCTTCGACGACCGCACAATTCTACTGTAAGTTACAAACTTCTTGATTTTTGTTCAATATATGGGAGCGGAGAGTGTCGTCGAGGTTGTGTATAACCTATTAAGGTCCGCTTCGAAGTGTGCCTCCACTATCTGACTGATACCATGCTAGTAGCTTTTATAATGTTCGTTTGATCAGTTCCGTTCTACTAATATGTAGTGACGGGGGGCTGTGCAGTTCCGATTGTATCGCCAAAACAAAGGCGGTTCTATCATATTTTTTATTCTGTTACTTTCGACGAAATTGTTATCATTAGATTTGAGTTGGTTGCATGTCGTGTTCTGGAAAACTTTTTACCAAGTATGCAAAAGGTTTTGTATAGTCGGATCAGAGAAAATGCAAAGGCATAACAAATACAATATCGTTTAATACCTCGACTCGAGTTGAGACAATTACGAGACACTGAAGACGACCTTACAGTTGAGGTCGAAATACGTATCTGCCAAAGGAAGCAAATTCTGAGTGGAATTTAAAAGAACAGTACTTAACGCGATTTTCACAGAAAGAAGTTGATAGTAGGTAATTACTGAGGCACAAAACAGTATGAAACAAAATGATATGCGGAAATTTTACGAAACTATCAATGGCGAGCTGAGAAAAACAGTGCCATCTACCGTCATGATCCCGTCAATGATTGTGAAGGAAATAAAAAAATAGAATTTGATTTACTATAATAAACAACGCGTTTAACGTGGAGTGGCTGGAGAGGAGCATGGGGTGATGTTCATATTTTGACTGCTCCTTTGAAACCGGAATTTGTATGGATTTGTCCAGGGCGGAAACTAGTTTTATTAAGCCGAAATATAAAAAAAAACTAAAAAACTTTTGCGGGTTTTACCGGGTTTTTTCGTCCTTTTTCGGCTTGTTAAAACTAGTGTCGTTTTGACATTGACACCACTTTAAATCAAAGGCACTCTCGTTTAACGTTATCAAGTTTGACAAATTTAGATATATTCAATTTGAAATATAAGAACACTGGAAAATTGCTAAATATCATACTGTGATATTCGCATAAAGGGCCATATGAATCCGACTAAACTTCGTAAAACGTTGTCCAGAAAAAAAAAACATCACACAACCTATGTAGAACTCCCATCCGTAACCCTATAGTCGTGTAAGTAAATATGTAACAGTGGTCCTAACTTACCTTCGATAGCTACGATTCAGCAGCGACTGCTGCTGTTGAGGGCCACCGCTCATGACCGAACCCACGGTCGAACCCCCACCAACGGAACCCATGCCGGACGACGGCGCCGGTGACGCGTGCCGGTGCTGTCGATGGTGGTGGTGATGGTGCTGCTGCTGTTGCTGTTGGCGCATTTTCTGATGTTGGTTCAGCTGGAAATTTAGCGATGGCGTGCCACTGCCAGATAGCGGTGGGGTCATACCGCGCATCACGCCGAGACCTCCCGGGCTACCACTGATCGGAGTAGACAGGGCCGCCTTGCCCAGCTTTGTCCGGCTGCTGAACATGGCATTGGTGATGGCCACCACTAGGGAGAACAGCTTCAACGGCGTCTCGCTGGAATGAATTGATTGGGATGGTTATCATTTTTGCCTTATCAAATTTTACGGTACTCCATTGAGCAACCATATCTTTTCAAAAGTAGTTTACTCATTGGTTGGATAATGAGCGATAAAACTGCTTTTGAGTTTCAGAAAAACGATGATGGTTTCTTGTTCCGACTTTTCGAACCCTCGAACCCTCTAAGCAGAATACCTACCCTCTTCGAATGAGTGTAATCAGTTTCGTAGTCGAAATACGCGTATCTGTCAAAGGATAAGCAACATAGGGTGGAATTAAAAGGTACGAAACTGATTACACTCATTCGAAGATGATGGTTTGTTTTTAGGAGAATACTTACCACACGGACACTTTTGGAGTGGCCTCGTTTGCGCTGAGTATGAACAGAGGAAACAGAACCGAAAACACACAACCGCTGATGACGAGTGAGTTGGGCAGTTCGGAGAGGATGGCCAACGGGAGCCCAAACCCGATGAAGAACGGCCAGTTCGTTTCGATGTAGGTTAGGCGTTTGTGCAGCTCCCAGCCCATGTTGAACCACTTGTACTCGAAGGCGTACAGCGAGCAGAGCAGGCTCATGTGCACAATGTAGAGCACACTGCACGCGAACGGCACCGGTATGGGCAGATACTTGACGACGGTGCTCTGCACCAGGAACAGGATCTGAATCAGCAGACTGATGAGCGTGTCGGCGATCAGTTTGCTGATGCTGGGGATCAGTTGGGGGCGGCCCTTGCGAAACTTGTACGCCGAGTCGGCAATGTCCTGGAACCAGAGGCTGTTGACGATCTTGCTGAGCAGGAACAGCGGCGCGACCCAGAAGCTGTGGAACATCAACGAAAGGGACGGTTTCATCCAGCCCCAGATGGTGGCCACGGTTCCCGAGTTGGAGAAGAGATAGGACAGGCAGAAGTTCAGCCCGGGCAGGATGCCGTACTCGAACAGCAAGATGCTCAGCATGAAGACTCCTCCGTTCAGCAGGCAGCACTGCAGAACGCGATGCAGGACTTTGGATTCCCTGAAAATAAGAAAGAAGAAAGTTGTTAAGTCATGATTTATACTAATTTAAGGAAAATTATGTGAAGCACGCTATTGAAGGAATGTTCACTGTTTTGATCAAATTGTTGTGCAAAATTTTCAGAATTCGCCACAATTCTAAAAAAAATATTTGAGCTTATCTGAATATTGATCTTTAAATCTCACTAGGACATTTAGCATAGACCTTCTAAAAATTCTTCCAAGGTCATTATATATATTTTTTATAGATAGGACCATACTGATATTATTAGTAAACTTCTTCTTCTCTGTGGCTCTACGTTCCCACTGGAATCACTCTTACCTATTCTGTGGCGCAGTTGGTTAACGCGCCCTATCTAGCGAATTTATGGAGACGCGGGTTCAAACCCCACCAGAACTGGAAGTGGATTTTTTTACGCAATTTTTCCACCATTTTGTCCATTTTCCAACACAAAGTTGTACCTATGAACTACAGTCATTACGTATGTATGTCTAAAGATAAATAGTTCAGCATGTCCAGTGCTTGAAAAGGCGAGGCGTTTATGCAGAAGGAAGCCCAAGAGGTATTCCAGAAGGAAGTCCAGGAGGAATCTCCGAAGATAGTCCAGGAAGAACCACCGGAGAAATTCTAGGAGGAAACATTACAGGATATCCAGGCGAAATCCCCGAAGGATTTTCAAGAGGAATCTTTGATAGAATTTTCAGAAGAAAAATTCCAGGGAGATTTCCAGGGAGAATCTCTCTAGGAAGGGGGAAAAATCTTCAGGAGTCTTCAGGAGTCCCCGTGAGAAGTTCCTAGAGAAATTCCAGAATAACATTGTTACATAATAAACTTGAGTTTCACTATCTTGAAATCTTGTAATAAATCTGGCAGCACGGATATGGAATAAAAGCAAGTGCGAACGTGTTCGGATGCGATCCGAAACTATAACGATAATTCCTGAAGGAACTTTCGTAGAAATTCCTGAAGAATCTTCTGGAGAAATGTCTGATGTAACTGCTGGAGACATTCGTGAATCATCCTGGAAAAATCTCCGAAAAGGCTCCAGGAGCGATCCCTGGAAGAATCCCTGACAAAATCCCTGATCCCTTTTTCGAGTAATCCCCCCAATGAACTCCTGGGGAAATCTTATTTAGACCTGAACTAATCCTAGAATGAAGTACTGTAGGGAATACCTGAAGAAACTTCCGGGGAATCCTTGAATTTTACTGCAGGTATCCTTGAATTCTCATGTAAAAATCTCTGCAGGAAATCTTGGAGAGATCCTTGAATGAACTACTGAAGAGATTTCTGAAGAAACTGCTCGAGGAATCCCTGTGTTAATTCAGGAGGAGTCCCTGAAAAAACATCTGCCCAAATCCCTAAAACTCCTGAAGGAATCTCTGAAGGAACTTCTCGAGGAATCCCCTAAGGAACTCCTGGAGAAATCTTAGAAGGAACTTCTGGACTATCAATGAATGAACTTCTGTAAGAAATTCTGAAGAAATTTCTGGGTGAATTCTCCCTGATGAAACTTCTGGTTCCCTGAATTCTGCTGGAGGTATCCTTGGATTCTCCTGTAAGAATCTCTGCAAGAAATCCTTGAGAGATCCCCAAATTGACTGCTGGAAAGATCTCTGGTTGAACTTCTGAATGAATACCTGAAGGAATTCAGGAGTAATTCCTGAAGAAACACCTACCTGAATTCACCTGGAGGAATCTGTGAAGGAACTCCTGGACAAATTTATAAAGGACCTTCTGTAGGAGTTCTTGAAGGATCTTCCAGAGGAATTCCTGATGGATCTCCAGGAGGCATCCCTGAAGTCTCTTGAAAGAATCTCAACGACTTTCTGGGAGAATATCTAGGGGAACCTGTGTTGGAATCCTTGAAGCCTAGCTGGAGGCATCCCTGAGTTCTCCTGGAACTACTGGGGAGATCCTTGACGGAACTCCTGCAGAGTTTTCTGAAGGAACTTCTGGAGCAATCCCTAAAAACTACTATACTGCAGGAATCCTCGAAGAACCTCCTGGATCAATCCCTGGACGAATTTCTGTAGGAAGACTTGAAGAAACTCCTAGCGAAATGACTAAACGAACTTATGGAAGAATAACTGAAAAATGTCCATGAGGCATTCCGAAAGAATTCTAAGAAGTATTCCCGATGGAATTTTAAGTGGGATCCTTGAAGATATTCCAGGAGGGAAACTTCTGCAGGAATTACTGAAGGAATTTCTGTGGTAATCCCAGAAGGAACTCCTGGGGTAATTCCTGAACGAACTCCTCTAGGAACCCTTGAGGGAACTCCTGGGGTGATTCTAGAAGGAACTCCTAGAAAGATCAGTAAAGGAACGCCAGGACAAATCCCTGATTGCAATTCTAGAGGAATTCTTCAAAGAAATCCTAGAGAAATCTCTGAAAGAACTCCTTGACTAATTCATAAAAGAACTCCTGCCTGAACTTCAGAAAGAATCCCTGAGGAACTCCTAGACTAATCTCTGAAGGACCTTATATGGGAATCTTCGGGGTGAATCACTGATGGAAGCATCTCTGAATCCTTCTGAAAGAACCTCTGAAGAAACTGCTGGAGTAATCCCCGAAGGAACTCCCGTCGGAATTCCTGAGAGATCTTCTGAAAAACACTCTGATATAGGAGTTTTCCATGGAGAGATCCATGAAGAAACGCCAGGAGGAATCCCTGATTGGAATTCTAGAGGAATTCCTGAAGGAAATCCTGCAGGTATCTCTGAAATAACTCCTTTTCTAATTCGTAAAAGAACTCCTGCCGGAATTCCCGAAGCAGCTTCAGAAGGAATCTCTGAGAAGCTACAAAAGGAATCCCCGAGGAACTCTCAGACTAATCTCTGAAGGACTTCGTATGTGGATCCCATTAGGATCTTCCGGATGAATCACTGATGGATCACCAAAAGGCATCCTTGAATCCTCCTGAAAGAACCTCTGAAGAAACTGCTGGAGTAATTCCCGAATGAACTCCTGTCGGAATTCCTGGAAGATCTTCTGAAAAACACTAATAAAACTTCTAGAGAGATCCATAAAGAAACGCCAGGAGAAATCCCTCATTGGAATTCGAGAGGAATTTTTAATAGAAATCCTGTAGGAATCTCTGGAAGAACTCCTTGACTAATTTGTAGAAGAACTCCTACCGAAATCCCTGAAGTAATTTCAGAAGAGAGAAACTTAAAAAGGGATCTCTGAGCAACTCCTTGACTAATCTCTGAACTCTGAAGGACCTCGTATGGGAATCCCTGAAGGATCTTCCGGATGAATCCGGATGGATCTCCAGGAGGTATCCCTGAATCCTCCTGAAAGAACCTCTGTAGGAACTCCTGAAGTAATCCCCGATCTTCTAAGGTCCGTAACGCTCGGCCAAACTCCCCCCCCCTCTCTCTCTTTGGCGTTACGTAATTTGTAAACGGCGCCTAACATAACATTCTAAAAGCAACAGTCACGCTGTTGAATTTTGTACAATACGTTGAAATAGTCTTTGGATAGAACTCATAAAATCCACATGAGTTATCTTAAATACTGATTAATGATTCATAACTCGTGACCCCAATATTCTGCTAGGACCTGGGGTCGGACTGGTCTACTATGATTATGTAGAATGGTTTTTCAACCATGTTAGGCCTACTGAGCATACATCGCAAGGTTATTAATAACGTCAATAAATTTCAGCATTCCCACACATAAACACTAAACATCCCAGAATGCCAAATGGCTTGTATCCAACAGTAGAACTAAAATCTCAAATTTTGCCAAAAGCACGTCCTGTGTGATTCAGAGGCGACGCAAAAAGCAGAAGTCTCATTCATAAATAAAAATGATACGCACTCTTTCCTCTTGACGTTGTCTTTGTTGTTTACACCCATCAGCTTCGTTGTGGTCGCAGCCTGCTGCTGTTGGTGCTGCTGATGGGCAACTGCTGCTGCTGCGGGCGTCGGAGTGGACAGACTTTCCTTGGTCGCTCGGCCCGGTTTCGACTGCTGCTGCTGGGCCTTCCGGTTGGCTTCCCTATCTAGGTAGAAAACTACGGCTATTCCCTTAATGCTATCTAATATACCGAGTAATATTGCAGTCCCTATGTTCTGAAATGAAGAATGACGACGAAAGGTTTCGGGGATTATGGGAACCAGATCCGCAAAATTATCACCTTTCCAATACTCACATATAAGCTGTCCATTGTGGGAACGAAATTTGCATGTAAATAATTAACTAGGAAGGTAAGGAGAACATAAAATTTTGCAATTTTGTTACGACGAAAGAAAGGGTGTTGATTTTCTCTTATGTGGTTGTTTCTCTACTGCTTTTGCTTCGGCAAGTTACACACAAAAACACGTCTCATCCTCCGAAAATATCTATGAAACCGTGAACGCAGCTATCTCTTGGACCAAACGTAAACTGCGGTCAGTATTGTGTTGAATGGGTTGAATGGGTCTCGAAGAGATATTTGGAGCAGACCACGCAAAGCTTGAACACTCCAAATCATCTGTTTTTATAAACTTGCTCCAATTTCGGCGGTGTGGACTACACTCCAGTACCGTAAACAAAGAACTGCTCGACAAATTGAGCAACTCAATGTCAGCTGGCTGGCATCATCATCGTCATCGCGTCCTCCTCCCATCATCATCGCAGTGTGACAGTCTGACAAACGTCAGCTTTTGTTATTGATCTCCGCGAAGCATCAGCGAGCTGTTTTGGTTTTTCTTTGCAAGTGATGTTTTCGTGAAAAAAGTGCAGATTTATCCGTACATTTCGAACCAATTCCCCGTAAAAATGGTAATTTACGGCGTCTATATTGTGAGCAAATCGGGCGGATTGATATTCAACCTGGATCACAACGTGCCCAAGATTGAAGCGGAGCGGACGTTCAGCTACCCGTTGGAAATCAACTTGGAGTACGAACCGAAGAAAGTTTCGGTCGTTTTTGGGCAAAAGGACGGCATAAATGGTAAGAATGGTTCAGGGAGGTAGATTCATACTTCATAGCTACAGGTACTTGTAATTCATATAATTCTAAAAAAAGCAATGGAAAACTGCACCAATCAAACCATGGTTGAGATCGTCGCTTTAAATTTCAAACGATGACCCATCTTCGGTTACCAACCCGAGTACAAAACACCAAAAGAGTACTGATGAATTATATGATACTCGTTATGGTTGATCAATATATTTTCGATTAAAATGCAAGTATTTATCTCAAAAATTGAATGTATTCACAAGAGTATTAGGGAGTAGTTAACGTGATATGGTAAATTCAAACTTGATTACATCAACACGAAACAAATTATTAGATTCTTTTTAGGTTTGCAAGCCCGTAGCACCGAAAACTATATGCTGAAATATTGTCAATCGTACAGTAAATGGCAAATGATGTTTTCGCGTCATTTCCCTAGAAACCATTTCTCGAAATGAATAATTTCTTTTTTTCTTGAGTAGCATTCAAGGGGCACATACGCCTAATGACCTGTATTTAATCTTCCCATCCTCGTTTCTTTCCAGTTGGTCATGTGCTGGTAAGCGTGAACGGCATCGTTGCCAACGGTTCCGTGCTGGAAGATGGACGCGACGTCAAGGAGATAATCGAGAGCAAAGAAAACTATCCGCTGACACTGAAATTTAGCCGCCCAAAGATGACCACCAACGAGAAGATCTTCCTGGCCAGTATGTTCTATCCGTTGTTTGCCATCGCCAGTCAGCTGAGTCCAGAGCCCAAAAGCAGCGGTATCGAGGTGCTGGAAGCAGATACATTCCGGCTGCATTGCTTCCAAACCTTGACGGGCGTAAAGTTTATGGTAGTTGCTGAATGCCTTCAGATGGGTATGGATGTTCTGTTGAAGAGAATCTATGAACTGTACGCGGATTTTGTTCTGAAAAATCCTTTTTACTCTCTGGAAATGCCCATACGGTGTGAGTTGTTCGATACAAACTTGCAAGCTCTGCTAGAACAGGTAGAAAAAGGTGGTATTGCTAGTATTTAAAGCCAATAAACTTATAATTTATCTGGAAATTCGCGTAGTACAAGCGTTAATGGGAAAGAAAATCATTCAATATTAAGATTTAAGGCTGCAAGATTTTCAGTTCAGAAAAATTTCAGTAAATTTGAACTTTGTTTAACACATCTCGCGTTCTGGGTCCTAAGAGCATAATTGCATAGATCATTTTCTCTTCAAGTTTTTTACGTTAACTTATATTCATTCGCACTGCATTTCATTTAATATACGTGGTTGCCGTTCCATAACCTTCTATTTTTCAGACCAGGGGAAATGGCACTTCATTGGTAAATGGAAAAACTCACATCTATCCGTTGATATTCGTCTCCAATCGCTGCTAACCCAGAAGCGATTAGACGCGGTTAACGACGTATAACAGCGAATAAATGCGGACTTTTCCGGTAAGTTAAATAATTTCATTTGTCCTGGTTCAAATTTTTGATATATTTAATGCATGCTATCATAAATATGCTTCTGCTTCACAGTATCGTTTATTTTTGATACATTTTATTTACAATACCGCAAATAATCGGACTAACAATAAAACTGGTAAAAATCGATAAACTGTACGATAATTGTTAGCGTGGTTCAAAAAATCGTTTTTGCTCCACACCGCTTATTCGATTAGTAATCAGATTCTATGCCTTCTCCCAAAATTTGAGCTCATTTGGTTGAAAATTGAGACTGCACAAGCCCTTCAAAGTTTGTATGGGAATTGTTATGAGAAAACGATGTTTTTCATTCAATCGACCGTAGTATTTCGCCAAGTGTCCTAGAGCGTTTGTTGACCCTTGCTACGACTAGGCTACCCTATCAGCTACAACATTGCTGAAGACTGCATTCAAATCGCATGCCTCATCAATTAGTTACCGATTTTTATCCAGAATCTAAATCTTTACTCATGATGGTTAAACTAGGTACTCGGTGGGCATCACTGCATTTTGCAGTGAAACATAGTGTCGTGACCGCTGCGACTATTCTTACAGCCACAACACCGACCGCAGAGAGGAGACTCTTTAAAACCTCTCTGTGGTGGACTGCTGTGTACTGCAAATGTCATTGCTGCTGCCTTTTGGTGCGTCCGTTCGTATCCACTATCGTCTATCAACAGAATTGAATCTACGATGCGCAGCTCTTTTTGTATGTTCGCTTTTGTTGTCCATTCTAGCTTTCCACTGAGTCGGCCAATCAGAAGGCGATATTTTTCGCTTCAATCATTCTCTTCTCTGTCTCTATTACTGGGGTCGCTTGTGGCGTTGAAGTTGAAAATACTGGTAGCATGATGGTACCGTCGTATGTGGTTCAGCCGTAACTTTGCCGATGAGTCCAATCAACTGGAATATTGTAATTACGATTAGAAGAAAGATTTTCAACGAGTTTTCAACAGCTTACCAGAAACTATTCCTGCAAATCCTTGGGAAAAAGCCGCCTGCCCGCACAGCGTGGTAGCTTCTGTCTGTGTTCCTCAAGGTGTTCCTAAATAATTCCTTCAAAATTATCACTGAGATGCTCGCTGCTTAACGTCCGGTCCTTCCACTCACTCTGAAATGAAAACATATTATGTAATATAATAATATTCAGGAAAATATCAATTATTTAATATTTACCCGCACAATTTTCGGCAACTCAGCTAGCCGTCCATCTTGAAAAAAGGAAGAATAACAACAAAATTCACTGGCGGCGTGTGTTCATGAACGACTATTTGAAATTATGTGTGAAACTTTATGGATTTTTACTATAAGGAATGACACATGAAACTGTATCAATCCCACCAACAAAATTTATGTGTGGCGGTTATAAACGTCGGAATGAACTCAGTCCATCAGATATGTGTTTTCACACATAAATAAAATCATTGGATTTTTTATAGTGTACATTCCCTCTCATCCCTACTCTCTAGTTTTCAATTTCGCATGTTTTTACGAGCATAACAACTCGCCAGTTTGCTTTAATTTCCAGCAAGTCTGTGTTTCCGCCAGACTGCTTCTTTTCCACAGAAGCAAAACTGTCCTTTTACTCGCCAGTTTACTTCAATTTCCAGCAAGTCTGCTATTTTTCTACTAGCGCAAAACTGTCCTTTTACTCGCCAGTTTGCTTTAATTTTCAGCAAGTCTGTCCTTCCGCCAGACTGCTATTTTTCTACTAGCGCAAAACTGTCCTTTTACTCGCCAGTTTGCTTTAATTTCCAGCAAGTCTGTCCTTCCGCCAGACTGCTTCTTTTCAACAGAAGCAAAACTGTCCTTTCTGTCGCCAGTTTGCTTTACTTTCCAGCAAGTCTGTCCTTCCGCCAGACTGCTTCTTTTCAACAGAAGCAAAACTGTCCTTTTACTCGCCAGTTTGCTTTAATTTCCAGCAAGTCTGTCCTTCCGCCAGACTGCTTCTTTTCAACAGAAGAAAAACTGTCCTTTCACTCGCCAGTTTGCTTTAATTTCCAGCAAGTCTGTCCTTCCGCCAGACTGCTTCTTTTCAACAGAAGCAAAACTGTCCTTTCAGTCGCCAGTTTGCTTTAATTTCCAGCAAGTCTGTCCTTCCGCCAGACTGCTATTTTTCTAGTAGCGCAAAACTGTTCTTTTACTCGCCAGTTTGCTTTAATTTCCAGCAAGTCTGTCCTTCCGCCAGACTGCTTCTTTTCAACAGAAGCAAAACTGTCCTTTCACTCGCCAGTTTGCTTTAATTTCCAGCAAGTCTGTCCTTCTGCCAGACTGCTTCTTTTCAACAGAAGCAAAACTGTCCTTTTACTCGCCAGTTTGTTTTAATTTCCAGCAAGTCTGTCCTTCCGCCAGACTGCTTCTTTTCAACAGAAGCAAAACTGTCCTTTTACTCGCCAGTTTGCTTTAATTTCCAGCAAGTCTGTCCTTCCGCCAGACTGCTTCTTTTCAACAGAAGCAAAACTGTCCTTTCACTCGCCAGTTTGCTTTAATTTCCAGCAAGTCTGTCCTTCCGCCAGACTGCTTCTTTTCAACAGAAGCAAAACTGTCCTTTCACTCGCCAGTTTGCTTTAATTTCCAGCAAGTCTGTCCTTCTGCCAGACTGCTTCTTTTCAACAGAAGCAAAACTGTCCTTTTACTCGCCAGTTTGCTTTAATTTCCAGCAAGTCTGTCCTTCCGCCAGACTGCTTCTTTTCAACAGAAGCAAAACTGTCCTTTTACTCGCCAGTTTGCTTTAATTTCCAACAAGTCTGTCCTTCCACCAGACTGCTATTTTTCTACTAGCGCAAAACTGTTCTTTTACTCGCCAGTTTGCTTTAATTTCCAGCAAGTCTGTCCTTCCACCAGACTGCTTCTTTTCAACAGAAGCAAAACTGTCCTTTTATTCGCCAGTTTGTTTTAATTTTCAGCAAGTCTGTCCTTCCGCCAGACTGCTTCTTTTCAACAGAAGCAAAACTGTCCTTTCACTCGCCAGTTTGCTTTAATTTCCAGCAAGTCTGTCCTTCCGCCAGACTGCTATTTTTCTACACTCAGAATAAATAACACATTAAATTTAAAAGTTCTGCACTTAGATCGTGACCAATTGCTTTTGCACTTGAAAAATGTGTGCAGCACTATCAAATTTTTGTCGATTCAATCATGATAGAATTTAAGTGCGGCACTTTTGGTTTTTAATCGTTCAGCGCATACTTTACATTGGAAAGAATAATAAAGCTATTTACACGTGGGATTGACTTTAAAATAGAAATAAATGCCAAATTTGAATAATCAGTAATCGCGCTGCACAGAAAAAAATGTTGTGTAATATTACATCTGAACTGCTGCAACCCGATTAATACGTCGGTTGCATGAATATTACACAGGAGGATGTACACATAAGAACAAAAGATTTTACATCAAAACAATGTAATCGTACATAGGAATCGTGATTACATCGATTATTTAGTACATCGGAATGAATTACATCGGGCGGGTTGCATTTATTTTTTGCTGTGTGGTTTTATTTGTTAAACAAATCAATGCTAAAGCTATTATTGGGGAAGAACATAAAGTGCCTCGTCGTGCGCTCCGCCAGTTCCTTCAGCGGTTGGGATAATCGTCTCGTGATTCACTATGGGGCCGTCTCGGTGGCCGGATGGTTGTGTTGGCATGACGGAACTTGCGTTGGCGATCACCAGGGATGAACTCACAGACTGTAATCCGGTCATGCAATCCGTTCCAGTCTTAACTCCAGATGGATGTTCAAGAAAACCTCTGTTCTTTCGCGTTCTTCTTTCATTGTGGTTCTGAAGCGATGGATTCCAATTCTGAAAAATAAATTAACCACTGTTTTAATCACTTAACATTATAATGAACGCAATATGTTATAATTACCTCTGAAAACTTCCGATTTTCCGATTATTGAATCAACAACACGTTTTCGAGCAAAACATTCACGCGCCATTGTGTTGTTTCTTATGGTCATTCTATCTTTTAAATTTTATGTACGCAAGATTGTGTGCCCAAGTAACACAGAAAACATCTTCAGAAATAAAAATTGCACAAGATGTATTATAATTGTACTATTGGTTGATCAGATAACTTCTTATGTTATTCAAAAGTTGTAAATTAGTCAGTCAAAAACAAACAGAATGAAATTTTAATTTGTCCTAATTACGTATGGAATGTGTTGAATCTCCATTTAAATATCATCGTTTTAACATGAAATAAAATTGGATTTGCTCACGATATCAATCTTAATTTAAGCGGTAAGCGGTTCAAGTTGACTTGCCTGACCGACCTCTACTAAGATCAAGCACCAGCTGAGTTTTTGAGAAGAACTAACTAGAACTAGAACACTTTCTTCTAAATTTCTAGGTTCACACGACGTTTATCGTAAGCCCTCTTTTGATAGATGACGATCTCTTCCCAAACACAACATTCACAGACTGACGTCAAAACAGCAGCATCTTTGGTGCACCAACACTAAACTTATGAACATAAAATCATAAAGTGTAGCACTGTGTTTGCTATCCTGGTCCTATTTTTTGGAGCAATACTGCAGTGCAAAGCCTGCATTCTGGCCGCCGTGGAAATGTGAGCTTCTTCCACACGGTTCTGTCTAGGCGCCACCGTGAATACCGGCACTGCTTATGATTGCTGACGGATGATGCAACTCCCTGCAGGTGGATATCTTACCTGGATCCTGTCTCACAGATTCGGCATGCTGCGTCGGATATATTTTCAGCCTCCCGGAATCTCGAGAAAACTACAATCCGCGCGGTCAAGAACGTGAGCAACACGATTATTAGTGAAAATATTTTGACATTTGACAGCTACCTTTGTCAA
The DNA here is from genome assembly GCF_035046485.1 of Aedes albopictus. Lineage (NCBI taxonomy): Eukaryota > Metazoa > Arthropoda > Insecta > Diptera > Culicidae > Aedes > Aedes albopictus. The sequence continues at coordinate 121,866,353 of NC_085137.1, read as the reverse complement.
AAGATTAGCTGTAAATAAGTTATTTCGGTGTCGTAATTACCTTTATAATAACAAAAATATGAATGAAGTTTCAGTATGTTGAAAATACGCTATCCAGATGTATTTTTACCGTTTACTACAAATGGATCCACAAATTTATGTCGAGTTGTTCGTGGGATGTAATTTTTGCGTAAATTCAACTTATTTACAACCTGTGCATAAGATGTGAAGAAATTTTCTGCGCCGCGTTAATGTTCCACCAAAAACATTAGTCAGATGACAGAGCTGGCCAAAAGTATGAAGACAAATCAAAATTTGATATAAATAGACAATCTTATTTCTCTTCTTTTATTTATAATTCTAAAACAATATTTTCCTTAGTTTTAAAATACATCAATCTTACTTGTGGCATAACCAGAACAGTGCTTTTGATCAAATTATAATCATCGTTCAAAATTGAATATTAGTAAGTAATATTTTTGAACGATACTGTAATTCTCCTGAAAAGCTGCCATACAAGCTGCCATATTGCTTTTCGAGTGGTTTTGAAAACAAATTCTCGAAATTTCAATATTTATAGTGACATTTTTTAGTTCGGCTGTGAGGCGGTTCAATTTTTATGAAGTAAAACCAAAAGTTTCACCACAGACAAACAGACGTAACACCTTGAATGATTTTCATGGAAATCCATCGCCCAGTTCACACTACCATCACCTGGTGGAAAAGTTGCACGAATCACTGTGTTGTGCAATATCGTCAACAGAAAGCGCTAGTGTGAAACGTCAAACGCATTGAAAAACGATGCGCGCGCCTCTGGTTGTGAAAGCCACAACTATGATAATTTAAAATGATCGTTAAAAGCGTGGTCGATGGAAATTTCGCAAGTGTTACGTCTGTTTGTCTGTGGTTTCACCATAAATCTAGCAGCGCAGGCGAAACAAAACTAGTGCCCCTGAGTATAACCCATTTCATATTTTTTTTTCCAAATAGTTTATTAGCTATTATACCCGAACATAATCATCTTGACATTGAAATCATTTTTCAGCTTGACAAGTCATGTAATGTTTTTTTTGTTGCTAGTTCTTACATACAGTACCTTTTCATGTAGTCCGTTTGGCACTGTGTATGATTGGTGGGAATCTAAAGTTATAATACCGTCATATAGCTTAGTTCAAACTAATGCCCATGACATGTAGTATAACAGTATTCTGCCAGCTGTATTACTTGAAAATTGCCATATTACAACAAGTTAAAGAGGATGTATTATATAAGTATTTGCAGCTTGTCATTTACTACAATCAACTTTATTACAACTAATTATCATTCAAGAGATAACTATGTTAGCACTATAAGTGTATTAGGATACATCTTCTATAACTTATAAGATGTTGTATAAGCCGCCATTTTTTGCGCTGTTTTGATTATATAAGTGTTCTATATTAAGTAAATAATGCAAGAAAAATACAGCAGAACTAGTATGAAATGTGAAATTTTAACACTTATACAGGGTGTTAGGTTCCTGAGTGCAAACTTTTTAAAGGGTGATAGAGGACCAGAAATGGTGAAAAAAATTGTTCTACACATATGGTCCCCATGTTTTTGACTCTTATTGCCTTAACTGGCTATAACTTGAAAATGGTCAAACTTATCGTAGTTTTTCTACCCTTATTCGAAAGATTATTGAATTTTCTATCAAATGGCATCTTTGAATCGATTGGTTTAGTTAAATAACTAAGTTTTCAAGAGCAAATTGCTCAAAAGCAGTGTGTTTTAATTTGTTTTTGTCAATTATCTTTGAAAAATGCGTAACAATTCAAAATTCTTTCCTTGGTAAAGTTGTGGCCCCTGTTCCACTCTACAATTCGTTCTTTGACATCAAACTTCTATCTCTTATCGTTTTCATGCAATTTTGATTTAAACGTCGTATTTCAGACCATAAATTTGCAATCGTCATGGTAAGCACTTTTTTGCGCACTGTGCCGCACATTTAAATCAAAATTGCAAGAAAACAATTAGAGTTAGAAGTTTGGCGTCAAAGAACGAATTGTAGAGTGGAACAGGGGCCACAACTTTGCCAAGGAAAGAATTTTAATTTATTACGCATGTTTCAAAGATAATTGACATAAACAAATTAAAACACACTATTTTTAGCTATTTTGCTCTAGAAAACTTAGTTATTTAACTAAACCAATCGATTCAAAGATGCCATTTGATAGAAAATTCAATAATCTTTCGAATAAGGGTAAAAAAACTGCGATAAGTTTGACCATTTTAAAGTTATAGCCAGTTAAGGCAATAAGCGTCAAAAACATGGGGAGTTCAATAACTACGTAACGGTTGAGATTTGACCATATGCGTAGAACAATTTTCTTCACCATTTATGGTCCTCTATCACCCTTTAAAAAGTTTGCACTCAGGAACCTAACACCCTGTATAACAAGTTGTGTTACTTGGGTGTTATGCTGCTACACTTGAAATGTATTTCAGTGATATTGACGATCTTGCGCCAAATACGACGCACAGGCAAACAAAATTGTCCCACCACAAAATACACTGAAAGGAGCCTTGCAGTAATGACAAGCACAAAAATGTTTTTAAATTTACCATGGCAAAACATCGGCCCACCATCGCTTCTTGTGTGCGTTTTGTTTCTTCTCACATCAACCGGTTCGATAGCTGAGTGGTAGCGTGCGAGCCTGGTGATGTCAAGATTCTTGGTTCGAATCCGGTTGCCAACAGAAACTTTTTTTAATTGAAAATCGAGTCCATGGTAAAATTGAAAACATAATTCTGTTGAGTTAAAACGAAACTCAGTCTGCACAAATTTAGTGGCGTTGTGCATTTAAATTGACCCTCAGAATAGTAATTTTCACCACAAGCCGCCGTTCAGTGTATGCACACCGGTTTCAGCTTACATTGGTTGATGTCGCCGCTACAGTTTTCCAGTAACGGAGCGTTATTTTGGGGTGGTGTTTCGACTAATCGGTTTGTTTATGCACTATTTCCTTTGTTGTTGGATATGTGAACATTGTGCTGTCAAAGATTGAACATTTGCACGATCGTCGCAAAATCCTTGCAAAGCTCAATAATAAAAATTATTTATCTTACTTATAGTTTTTATTACTTGCACATAAACGGGCGATTCTCTCTCTCGCCGGCAATCTATGTGGTTAGTCAATTAATTTGAGTGTACTGACCTCGCAGTAATTGGGTTTTTAAATTAAGAAATATGTAATGATTTATTGATTTTATACGAAAGAGCACCTTTTTCTGAACTACCATGATTTTTTTCAGATTTTTAAAACTTCATTTTGGTACCTAAAATCGCTTTCGAAGAGAATTTTCGAAATCACCTTTTGACAGCTGGCCAACTGCTTGACAGCTCCGCCCAGTACAAAATGCGACGAGGGGTGATTCGACAAATCGCTCCCATACAAACTTCAAACTGATTTTTAAATAGGTTCCCGGGCACCAAAATTCATGAAAATTTGGATTTCGGCTCAGTTTTGCATGCAGATTCTGAATATGGAATTATCTCAACACCACTAAAGAAGCCAATATTCAAACATAGAGGTTGCTGATGATTGAAACCTGTCTCTTTCTAGCTCACATATGTTTTCATCAGAAAACAGTTTTTTGATGAAAACATGTGAGCTAGAAAGAGACAGATTTCAATCATCAGTAACCTAACTGTTTCCTGATGAAAACATATGTGAGCTAGAAAGAGACAAATTTCAATCATCAGCAACCTCTATAGTGGTTTCGCAGCACGGTGTCACGAACACTAATGCAAATCTACTGGTTGAAAATATACCCATTTGATTTTGCTGGGAACAGCTGATCTTTGTTTACTATTTTCAACCAGTAACTCAAGTGGTGTTCGTGTAATGCAGCGTGTACGTACACGCAACACTACTAAAAGCAGAAACCACTATGATGCGAGTCGTAACTTCTCACCCCAGAGTTCCCTATAAGTACTCGAAAAATCATCGTCTACGAAAATCATCTTTCGTCATTTCTGCATCGGACTAGCAGTCATCACTGATTACGTCAAAATCCCATCAACATCAACAAAGAGCTGCCGGAAAGTTGAGCTACGAACGAGCAGAAGAGGAAGAAAAAACATGGTAGTCGCCATTACGGGAAAACGTCGAAAGTGCAGAAGCACAGTCCAGTTCGGTTCGGGTAATTCGTTTGGATTTTTCACGTTGTAACCGTGCGGAAAATGCGTCTTTTCGGGTGAAATTCGTCGGACCGTGTCACGGTGATTCGTTTGCGGATTGGTACGGTTGGGAATCGGTCCATTTCGGGGCCCAAATCGGTCAGTGAAAATCGGGTGCTCGGGGTTTTTTTTATTTTCTCGGATTGCCGTCTCTCTGTGTGTTGGCCTCCTCGGCCTCGGTTGCGTGTGGAGTGGTGGATTGGTCGCGGATGGTGAGGGAGAGTGTTCTTTTTTTTTGCTTTGCCTGTGTTCGTGTCTACCTTTTGGTGTTCAAATCCTGATCATTATCATCGTCATCGGAAAGGAGAAAAGGCCTCCTGCGCTGCATCAGGAACAATGAACCGGTGTGGATCGAGACTTGACCGCAACAGGATCAGAAGACCATATTGGTGCCACTTGGATTAGGGATCTAAATCGGTTTGGTCTAGGCATTGTACACTAGCCTATACTTTGCTAGTCATCGTCATCGGCATAAAGTTTGCTGAAACCTTGTATGTGTCGTTTGTGGTATACCTCTTGCACTTCCCCACTTTCGTGTGCTGCTTCTTTTTCGGGCTCCCAGACGGGGTCAGACGGCGACTCTCAATCGTTGGAATCGCCTTGAACATCGACGTTTTCTTTCGAGGCAGGGCTGGTAGCGATCAGGCGACAAAATAATACTGATTTTAGTGACTTAAATTATCACAGTTGCTAAATAGTGACCTCAAAATTCAGCACCAAATTGAATTTATGTGCTACACCATTTGGTGAAGGATTCCCTCATAAATCAATGCATAGGGTAACCAATATAATTTTGACCCTCTATATTTTGGACCGCCTAGGTTGTATTGACAAGATTTGCACAGATTTCATAAAAAGATGACAAAAACTTTTAGATTGATTCGCAAGCTAAGATTAATCTGTACGGGCACCAAACAGGTCCTCATAGAATAATTGGTTGAATATTCCCGTTTTTCGTATGGCGTATTTAAATGATAATATGCCCTTAACGAACTTTTACGCATAGTATACTGCCGTGAATCGCATATCTGTCCCATTTGCATAGGAAATCCAGCAAAGATGGGACTGATATGCGATTCACGGCAGTATAAGAACTTGTAAAACAATTTTTTGTATGAAACTTTTCATAAATATAAAAAATCCTATTTCTTGTTTCTCAACTGGTAGAACCTTAAGAGTAATCTCAGGAGAAAATCTTGAAGGATTTTCCGGAGAAACCTCAGTAGACATTCCTAGACACTAGAAAGATCCCAAGATAAATTGCTAGACATATTTTGAGAAATACTCTTGGTATTCCTGCAGAAATGCTGCAAATTTCTGCTGGGATTCCTCCATGGATTTCTCCAAAGATTTCTCCAGCTATTGCTTCGATGTTTCCTATAGGGATTTCTTCATCTATTTCTCTAGGCCTAGGATTACCTATTAAGTAGGTCCTACTTATCTAGATTACCGGGAGAATTGTTTCAGAAGAACCTACCGGGAATTCTTCAAAAAAATCTCACTAGGATTTTTCAAGCTTTTCCAGATGGTATTTCTGCAGTTATTGCTCTTAGGCGTTCTCCAGGAATTTCTAGAGGATTCCCACCACGAATTCCTGCAGAAATCTCAGCACCATTCCAGGAGCAATTAAAACATAAAATCTCAAATTTGAAAAGAATTTCCAATAAGAATAAGACGAGAAATTCCAGGAAGAATCCTTGGAGGAATTCTGACGGATTCCCTGGTTAAAAAAAAACTTTAGGTGAATTTCTGGAGGAATCTATATATAAGTTACAACATAAATTGCTGAACGATTCCCATCATCTTAACCAGAATAATTGAAGGGATCCCAGCATGATTTTCTAGAGATAATCTTAATTCCTGGACGGATTCCTGAAGGAACTGAAGGATAAATCCACGGAGAAATGCCAGAAGGAACTCTTGGAGCAATCCTCTTAGAATTTCTGCACAAATGTCTGATGGGGTTATGCTAGAAACTCTTGCTCTGAGATTGTTTTAAGGGTTCCTCCATCCATGAGATTGTTTATATATTTCTATGATTCCTCCATCGGTTCCAATGGAAATTCTTCTTGTGATTTCTCCATGGATTTCTCTTGGAACATCAGCATAAATGTCTGCTAGGATTCGTTCAGATATTTGTACTTAAATTTATCCAGGAACTCGTGCCAGAATTTCTCAAACAATTTCAGCTGGAATTTCTTCTGTAATTTCTTCTGGGATTCCTCCAAGTATTCCTGAAGGATTCCCAGCATTAATTACCTGGAAAAACTTAAAAAGACTTCCAAGTGAATTCTAGTATAAATACTTAGCTATACTGGAGCAATCTAAGTAAGAATTCCTTAAGTGGACTTCCAGCAGGTATTACTGGATTAATTCCAAGAAAACAAATCTACAATTACTGATTCTTACTTTTCAGGGATAGTACAAGGCCACGCGGACAATGCGAATAATGGCTTAATTGGGAATAATGTATTTTCCGGAATTGAAGGGACATTTTCTTCGGGGTGGCTGACGAGTCGGAGTGGATTGGAGTTTCCGTTTAATATAACTGTCAGAATAAAAAAATCGGACGCTCTTTTTTTCTCTGACTCGCTTGTCATTTTGTGAAACATTGTATTTTTTTTGGTTTTGGAGGGTACCGTGCCATGCCCTAATACCGTGACCTTAAGAATGCTCTTCACTTCAAAGAGCCCTGTAAAAATCAATTATTCGTGATTCTTGATTTTTCAAACGCTATATTATTGGTTATTCTGTATATTACGTATAATAAATATAATTAATAATATTCCAAATGTTTAAACCATTGTTAAAAACAAAATGGTAAAACATAGCATTGTGCCTAATACCGTGTATGTGTCCCGCGTACATTGGTGGTCCTTTGAATCATCACTATATCAAACATACTAAGTTCATACTTAAAAGAATCTGTGCGTTAAACGTTGCCTAGAGGTTTGTACAATTGATTCATAAAGTAAAAAAGTATCAATAATATTTTCAGCTTGCAGTTTTAGCCGAAACACGGTATTTGGAACACAAAAGGAACCATGCCCTAATACCGTGTATTGGTACTTCGCACTCACATTTTGTGAATATTTTTAATAGCTTGTTTTTGTAAATATGTGCCAAATTTATTACGCCTAACTTAAGAAGGTTTAATATGCTAATGATTGAATTAGTTACTTAGTTAAAAAAATAATACACTTAGTAAAATATTTGAGTTTTTTGTCAAATACACGGTATTAGGAGGCACACGGTATTAGGGCATGGCACGGTACGCGTTTCACTATTACGCCTTAAAATTATTTTGCATCCCAATAGTACCAACACCCATGGCGTTTGTTTGCTCAGCAAAGACTATTCAGCCATTATCCCTCCTTATCATAGGCTTTGTGGACTGACTTGCGCTCTCATTGTCTTACCAAATGCTGCAAAATGAAAATGATATAACCTACCAAATAACGTACCGTTTCTCAATTGGCGCTAATTCTGGGTTACGAGGCAAGTGCTGTAACAAAACAGCAGTGAGTGATTTCGTAGTTTATTTTGGAGTTATTATTGAAAAAAATGAAATTTTTCAACGTTGTACGTTATATCGAAGCAAAATGTACGTTATACGAAATTCACTATATCGAGGGAACGTTATATTAGGTTATGATTAGGTACCTGTAGTACCATCATGTTACCTGGGAATTTATCTTCAGAAATTCCTCTACTAAAGGGCTGTTTGCAGTTCAAAAGGAAAAAGAATTTTTCGGCCTATCTTGATGCATGGGAAATTCCTTGCCTGAATCGCCCAAGAAACTGTTTTTCTTCGATCGTAGTACGCAGCTACAAAGAAATGACAATTCAAATGGCAGCCTCTGTAGAAAGTTTCTTCCAGGAATCAGTCAAGAAATTTCTTGAGCGGTTCCTTTTGAACTCGAAACTGCGCTTAAATAGAAATTTGGAAATTAGGCTTTCAGGAAGTTATCTAGGAATTTATTTTAAAAAATTGACAAAGGATTCCTCAGAATATTTCTCCGAGGATTTTATTAGATAAAGGCTGTTTGCAGATCAGAAGGAATTTCTCAGCCTACCTTGATGCATGGGAAATTCCTTGCCGGAATCGCTCAAGAACCGGAGTTTTCTTCGATCGCAGTACGCAATTGCGAAGAAATGACAGTTCAAACCTGGGCAGTCACTGACGAAAGTTTCTGCCAGGAATCGGTCAAGAAGTTTCTTGAACGATTCCTTTCGAACATGAAACTAGGCTTTAAACGCAAATAGTTTCCTTATGAAATTGCTGCAGATATTCTTTCAAATAATCATTCAGGATTAAATTTGGGAATTTTCTCCTAGGATTTCATACTTCTATTTCTCAATACAGGTATTCTTCGATATAACGTACCCTCGATATAGCGAATTCGATATAACGTACATTTTGCTTCGATATAACGTACAACATTGAAAAGAAAATATTTTTCCCACGAATAACCCTTAGATAAACAACGAAATCACTCAAATCAATGTTTTGTTGTAGCATTAGCCTTGTTACCCAGAATTAGCAAAATTAGGGGGAAAATTGTGTGTACGTTATATCGAAGCAATATATACGTTACAGTAGACGTTCGATAACTGCAATATGTTTACGTTTCACTTAGCGAACGAAATTCGGTAACTGCAACGACTGACAGATGTCAACAAGTTGTCAAACGACAAAAAATAACCGTGAACGTGATCCGACTGTTCATTTGGGCTAACATGGCGCACCATTTTGACGTTTGGCGGTGCGATAACTGCAAATTTGTTGCACTTACCGGACTTGCAGTTAAAAAGCATTGCAGTTAAACCGTTTGCACCGACCGAACGTCTACTGTATATCGAAGCATAAAAATCGAAATGACTTTTTCGTCAAAACTCAAGTTTTTCATTATTGGTTTTGTGAATTTCACCGAAATCATTATTTGAGATTAATTTCACGTCGGATACATCAAAACTAGCATAAAAAATATTACATTTTCTCTGCTTCGATATAACGCACACTTCGATATAACGTACAAAGAGAAAACTTGTTTGTACGTTATATCGAAGAGTACCTGTACTTATTAGCGTGGGACACCAAAAGACATTTTACTCCTGTACACTTTTTGAGTTCCATTTTTTTCCCATAACAACTGTGCAAAATTTCAGATCGATCGGAGAATCTATATTTTAGCGCCAGCCATTTTAAGTTTTCATACGATTTAGTATGGGGAAAATCACTTTTTCAAAGAAAAATCGCCACAGGTTGCCCCTTGACCCCTAAAATTAAATCGATGGTTGATTTCTGTTGAAAATTTTACGAGGAACCAACCCTCCGAAGATCGCAAAGCGTTCTGAGCCATGTGGAAAAAGTTATTGACTGAAAACCGAATGGCATGCAAACGCTGTTTAACATGTAAGGAATAACAATAAATAATAAAATCTCGTTATTTTATCGATCGGGTGAGGCCTAATAACTTTTTCCACGAACGTCGCATCGATTTGCTGTCTTCGGAGGTCAGATTCCTAGTAAAGTGTTCTACAGAAATCATTCGTCGACTTATTTTTAGGGATCTATGGGTGACTCCTAGCGATTTTTCTTTGCAGGAGTAAAATTTCCCCACAGTAAATCGTATGAAAAACTAAGAATGGCGGGCGCTAAAATATAGTTTTTCCGATCGATCTGAAATTTTACACAGTTGATATGGGACCAAAGTGGAACTCAAAAAGTATACAGGAACTTGGGTTTTTCCATTTTTTGTATTTTCCCATATAAACCGTGTACCAGGCTAATACTTATATTTAACATTTTTTTCCAGGGTTTCTCTTGAAAAATCTTCAATGATTTTCTTAAGGAATTTTCCAGAGTTTTCTTCAGAAATTCGGATAGAAACTTCTGCAAAAATACATTTAATGAATTACGTAGAAACCTTTCGATTAATTTCCTTAGTAATTCCTCCATGAATTCCTAAAGGAAATCCTGGAGAGATTCCGTTTGAAATCCCTCCAGGGATTCCTTCACAAATACCTTCGAGAATTCCTCAGAAATTCTTCCAGGGATATTTTTAATAAATAATATTTTTTCAGAAAGGAATCTATAGCCTTTAGAAAAAACTCTAACATCGCTTATAAAATCTTCCATTGATTCCTTTCGAAATTATTCCGTGCTCACGAGAGGTTGTTCCGTAGATGTCTGCTGGAATCCCTCTAGGAAAACTTTCATGATGTTTCTCGTGAATTCCTCTAGAAAATCATATACATACTTGGAATTCCGTCAAAAATTTCTCCAGATATTCCGTTATAAAATCAGCCATTGATTTCATCCAAAATTTCTCCAAATGTTTCTTATCAGAGCTTTTCATGAGAATTCTTTCAGAAATTGCTCCAGGGATGTCTTGATAAAAAGTTCTAGGGATTTTGTTTATAATTATACTAACCGTGACTTGATAAATAGTGTTGTTTTCGCAGCGGCTGGCGGAAGATTAACTAGGGTGATGGGAGGATTCCAGAGTGTGAACGAACCATGGCTGGATATTGGGGGATTCCGGAAGAACTGCGCTATGAATTCCATTGGAAATTCTATCTGAAATGTCTGCCGGATTGTCATCAGGTATTTTTCCGGATATTCCTGCATGAATCACTCCAGAGATTCGTGAATCAGTGATTTCAGCATGATTTTCCATAGATTCCAAAAATCTCATATTGGCTAATGATCACTGATTGTTTTTACAGATCTCCTGGAAAATAGTTTGATTAAACTTCAGAAAAATCCTTTGGTAAAGTTATAGGAAAATTCTGGTAAAACCAATTGAAGTAATCACCGAAAATTGGTAAAATAGATCGTTTGAGGATTCCTGAAATTCTCTGAAATTCAATTGAGGGTTTTTGAAAATAAAAACCAAGAAAAGAAAAAAAAAAATACTATAGGATTGTAATCTGTAAAAAATCATTTCTAATTATTGTGCGGGTCTAAGTGATATTTTTAAATACAAAATGTGTTCGTACGTAAATTCTTATAATAGAAATAGATAAAATAATCTGAGAGCATGATTTTAGTTCCCAATGCAACTTACTAGAGTTACATAATGCCTATGAAGCTACTCAAATGGGTTGCTTTATGAACATTACGTAACATTTTCATAAATACAACTAATCCCAGAACCGGTGAGAAATACTGAGTTATTCTGATACCGAATTGAATTGTACAAAACAGAAATGCATCAATTTTATTTTCTCACATAAACCCTCATATCTGCTCAGATTTGCAAAAATAACGATTTTTTGAAAATAGTGACCTTAGTGACTTTTTCGAAAGTCACTAAAAATCGATTCGCTACCAGGCCTGTGTCCAGGTTACACGTCTTCTGCGACTGCTGCGAGTGCGGAGCGCTTGCTGGCCAGATTGCTTCGATTGTTCAAATTTTCAAACACAGGTAATCATCATCATCATCATCAGTTGAAGCGCAGTGTAGGAAGCAGGGTGGAAGTCTCTGCCTACTACACTGAACGAAACTCCCCGCCCAAGACCGACTGAGAGGCGATACGATCACGCCCCTTAACGACACTCGGTCGGAAACCGTATGGTCCACCGACCGAATGATGTCATCTTAAAATCGGATGACAACGATATGGAAATAGAATGTCGACCATATGGTCGAGCAACTTTGTTTTTTAGCGATTGATAACAATAATGTCACCGCTATCTTTTTCAAAAAATATGTGCTTAGTGGCCAGGGTACCCTTGCGGGCACCCTCTTCAAAAATTATGACATGTCCAGAATAGGACATGCGAAGCAAAATCGTCAATGTCCCAGGTGTCACGATCAAGGAACTTGTTACGCTATCGATGAATAAATTCGATGCATCTGTGTGGCCTTCGCTCTGCAACTAATATTCATTCACATAGCGTGCGTCGACTCATACGCGAATAGGATGATCGTCATCCGCTTTTTGGGATGATTGCCGTATGACTGATTCGTCATTCGAAAACACGATTTTGGTAATTTGGACTGGATGGTCGGACAAATCAGTCGATTTCGGGATGGGGTTTTCGTTCAGTGTACGCGTGTGTGTGGTGCACTCTGCGCTACAGAGAGTTTGAACTCTATGCCCGTCGGGTGTTGATATTGTTTTCATTCACGGACGGTGACGACGACAACGAAGGCGAGCGAAATCGTAATAATCCACTTAATTGGCATGCTAAAATAAACTAAATTCGACCCGGTTTGTGAGTTCTAATAATGCCAGCCAATCGGGTCAATCGAAATCGGGGCCGGGAAAGTATACGAGCTATTGCTACGAGCTGGATGGATCGGTTCGGTTCTGTGTCGTACAAGAGCGGAAGTGCCGTTCTAATTTATGGGACTAATCATTTAATGACGTTGCGTTTGTGGGAGTTAGTTGAAGATTTTTTCTATCTAATCTTTCTATATTTTCTTGTTCTTCTTTTTTTTACCTTAATAGGGTGGGGCGGGGCAAGATGGGTCACCTAAGGATGCATCACCATAACTTTGTAAATACAAATCGTATTGGTTTGTATTCGTCCGCTACTCTTCAATACACTAGTTAGCTATGCTAAAAGTCGATAAAAAGATCATTAAACACAAAATATGATGTTAAACAAGCAGTTTTAAAAAGTGATCGATTTTGCGCCGTGAAAAAAGGGCGGGGCAAGATGGGTCACTTTAGGTAATTCACATTTTCTCAACGAAAAACGTCAAAATATAAGAGTTGTTCCGCATTCATATATGCTCCATATCCATACTGAGTAAACAAGAGCTACTAGTAAACATTTTATAAATTTATTTGGAATATAAAAAACTTTACGATTCGAGTGGTCCTCAGGCGACTTGAAAATCGATGTTTTCACTAAAAAATTATCATAATTTTATATTATAATTTTAAGCGTTCATTCCGCTTGATTGAAGTCAGTTATAAGATAGTCTTGTAATAAAAAATAAATAACTTTTGAATGCTCAAAAAATACGTTCAAAATTGAAGGTGACCCATCTTGCCCCGCGGCCGTTTATATGGAGATTATATGGGATGCATCGCATAAGAAAAATGGCTTAAAACCATTTTAATTTTCATTTCCAATGAGAGTGAATAATTTTTCAATCAATGGCCCAAACTTTTGTATATTAATGCTGGTCATCTAACAAAATTATTAACATAATCAAAACATGAGTAATGCGCCCGAAAATGGCACTGACCCATCTTGCCCCGCCCCACCCTACATTTTTTTGTGAAAATTCATATGTTTAAACTGTCCTAAAAGACATAGGCATAAGCAAAATAAAACAAAGGAAACGTAATGAAAACAAAAGCTCAACCGTTGAACTTGTTGATGTTTTTAGCTCGAAAATCTATACGCAATTTTCATTGTTTTCACTTAAAAGTTTTCCTCGAATTATATAAACGATATTTTAAGTTAGAAAAAAGTACATTTAATTGATTTTTGTTAGGAAACAACATCCTTGATCTAGGGTTGTTCTAAGTGTTCACAACTGTCCTGAAATTCAGTCCTTCAAATCTATAGGAGTCTGTGCTGAAATATTCATTTCGTCATATCTAAATTCAATCACCTACAGCTCATTTTAGAAGCTGAACCTGAGAAAATGGTATATGAAAAACTTGTGTGGCTAGACCAGTTCTGCAAGGAAGTCACGGAAAAAACGACATTTTTCGAATATTTAAGGTAAATGTCACGGACTACCTTCGAAAAATGCAAATGATAGGGTAACCAATATAATTTGGACCCCCATATATTTTGGACCCCCTGAGTCGTATTATCACAACTTACACAGGTTTAATGATGAGATGACGGAAATTTTTTGAATCATTCGCTAAATAAGATTGCTCTGCACGGGCAGCAATCATTTCCTCACTGGAAATATCCTTATTTGCTTTGAAATGCATTTTCGCTAATCTCGTCATCCGTGCGAGTGTCGCATCATGTTTACAAAAAGAGAATGCGGTGCTGAGAAAACTTGCAGATGTAAACAAAAACGTTTACCATTCTAGCGCATTAAATTCGCAAAGTTAGTCTAATCAGCCTTTGTCAATCAAGTAATTAGGATGTGATCCAGCATATTCAAGCGGGAAATTCTTCTAAAATAGTTTCAAACGAGTTTAAACACCGGGTGCAAATATATACTGAAGAGGGTCCAAAATATATTGGGGTGTCCAAAACAGTGAAAACTGATGCTTCAAAAATCAGTTATTTTCATCATTTTTTCAGCCAGAAATGACCTTGTGGGTTTTTTTAACGAATAGTGGAGGCTTTTACGAACATACTAACATCATCATTATGTGTAAATACCCTCTGAATCTGTTTGATTTTGTCTTAAATTCAAACTAATGTCCTCTAGGGGTTCAAAATTCTACCGTTACCCTATTCACGGTGAATATCATTTGGCATTTTTCAAAGGTAGTCCGTGACATTTACCTTAAGGCGAAACTGGAAGCATTTTCTCATTTTTTTGGTTTTTGATTTTTTATTATATAACGAAGCAATATTTTCAAAATCGGTTTTCGTGCACATGTAGAGTATGGACCAGGGTATCTTTGAATTTTTTACGCGGTAGAAATTATTTTTCGTTTTTGCAGAAACCATTTTTTAGTGAAATTTTGTTCAAAAATGGTTTCTGCAAAAACGAAAAACATTTTATGCCGCGTAAAAATTTCAGAAGATACCCTGATCCATACTCTACATGTGCACGAAAACCGATTTTGAAAATATTGCTTCGTTATTTAATAAAAAATCAAAAACCAAAATACAGGTCGGACTCGATTATCCGGAGTATTGATTTTTATTTCACTCCGGATAATCGAATTCTCCGGATAATCGAATCACGAAAAAAAATTAATTTTAATTTAAAAAGTATATGTTTTTGCTATTTCATGTGCATGAAGCTGTGACGTTGCCAGAAATTTAAATTAGGGGACGTCCATAAATTACGTAACACATTTTTTCTTTCCTCCTAGTTATACTGCTTTAATGAGACCTCTGAAGTTTTCGTATTGGTCATCACACAATGTTGAATTCCTCTTCTCCTCGTAAAGCATGATGTAAGTTATAGGCGTTCCTTTAGAATACTGTATACAGTGGGATCTTGATTGTATTTTAGGCTGACAAAATTGACATAGTTTTTTTTGTGAATTTTGAACTCCATAAAAAGGTTCTTATTCTATCAAAGGAAACAATACAGTTTAAGGGGAATATGGAAGGGATGTGGTTTATGTTAATTTTTGTCAGTTCTGATGAACGAGAAAAAAATGTAATGAATAGGGCTGTAGTATTAGAAATGTACTTTTGCTATTTATAGCGGAACAATTTTTCTTATCATTTTTGTTGGCATGATATGCCTCCTGCAACACAGTTTTTTCGAAGCTCATAATAATTGGCTTCTTCAACGATGTTGAGATAATCCGATATTCTGAATCTGCACGTCAAACAGAGCCAAAAATCAAAATCAATACATTTTTATAGGTGAAGTGGAACAGGTGTAGACAGCTTGAATCATAAACATCACAAAAACATTTCCCATTTCAGATCAACGAGTGGATCAGTTTTCGTTGCCTTTCCGGGTTATATTACAAAGTATTCTAACCCAGAGCTTCTGCACTAAGTCTATGATACACACGTAGCACTAAGAGCGGTGATGTCAATTCCGCAAAAACACGCTTAATACGAAAACGATCACAATCTTTAAAAGGAATACTTGTAGAAATCTCTAAAAGAATTTCTTGATTTGCCCCTGGAAAAACCACTGGAGAAATCTTTAGAGAAGTTTGAAAGAAGTTTCTGAATTACTACGAGAATTACTGTAATTCATAGAAGGTTTCTGTAAAAAATTCTTGAAAAATCCCCAGAGGAATCCATGGACAACATCCTGAAGGTCTATTCCTGAGCAGGAACGAATTAGATATCATACTAAGACAAGGTATTGAGTCATCGACAAAAATACTTCAACGAGTTATTAGTTTGGTATTGAGGACTGCTTGAGGTTTTATTGAATTATAGAACACGCACCATTTATTGATTTAGGTTTTGCATATCTCAGTTAATATTCTACATCTATTCTTTCCTGCTCGGGTATATAGCAGTTCCTGGAGAAATCCCTAAAAATATCCTGAGGAATATATGTCAGAAACTCTGCAGAAATCCAAGGAAAAGGAGCTCCTGGAATAATTCGTGGAGAAACTCCAGCATTACTTTTGGGACTTTCTCCCTAAAGGACTTCTTATGCTCCACGAACAGAACATTCTGAAGGAACTCAAAAAAAAAATCCTTGGAGAATTCTTTCCAAGAACCGCAAGAATAATTCTTAGGAAATTTAAAGAGAAAACCCTGGTGGTATTGTAGGTAAAGAAAGGTAGAAAGGAAGAATCTGCAGTAGTAATTCCTAAAGAAATCCCAGGCGGACTGAAGGATTCCATACGGAATTCTTGGAGGAATACCAATTGATACCAAGAGGAATTCATCATCTTATTTGATTGCTTCCAACTGCTGGATGTTTGTATCGGGAATTCATCATTGAAAAAATCTCTGGAGGTTTTTTCCATTAAAATTCTAGAGGAATCCCAGCAGTAATATCCGAAGGAATCTCTACAGGCATTATTTGGGAAATTCCTGGATTGACGTCTGTTACCGTAAACTATATTTTGAAAACAGTCGCATAGTCAGCATTTTTTTAGCTGAAACGTAATTTTAAATGGTTTGGCCATTTTCAAATATAGCTTGAGATTTGTTTGTTACGTAATTTGTATATGATTCCAAAATATATCAACTGATATTAAGATTGATTGTAAAACGGTATACCGAATGTAAAACACTTTTTCTTGTTGAAAAAAAATGCAACACAATCGAATCAGAAAATCGATAATATCTGTAGAAAACGCAATCGAGGCCTCCCAAAATCGGGTCAGCACAGTATTATAATATTGAACGATTTTGAATTTCTGCATTAAAGATCAAAAAAAAAAAATCTCAATAAAAAATACTCCGGATAATCGAGTCTAAAACTCCGGATAATCGAACCCCGGATAATCGAGTCTCCGGATAATCGAGTCTCCGGATAATCGAGTCCGACCTGTATGAGGAAATGCTTCCAGTTTCGCCTTAAATATAAATTAAATCTAAACACGTAACAGTAATCATATCCGATGTATAGATTAACGTTGTTTATTCAGTTGCGGTTGCTAGACCTACTTATAGTCAGATGCGTATTGCCATATTCTTTTGGGGCAGTCGCCCAAACTGTCCTAAAGTTTAGTCCTTGGACTGTGAGGTTTTCCCTAGAAATCCTCTACATAGAGATGAGCGGAAGTTACATATGTCGATTCGGCAACGCTGTTCGTTTTGTTTACAACAGCTTCCAACACTTGCCACAAAGCTAGATGTTCAAACTTTTTTGCGTGACTTTGTTGTAGTGTAAGTTGTTTTGTTTACGTTTGCTAATTATATTCAAACTTTTTACCCAAATTTTGAAAAAGATAACAGCGCAATCGAAGAAATCTGCAATGCATTGCAAAGAATAGCGCGAATTAAATCGGCAGAAGTGAATCAAGCAGCTGAAATGAAAGTTTTTTCGAGAAGAGCACTGACAAATGTTTCTTCATGAGCATAAGCTTTTGATAGCAGAATTAATCAAATATTATCTTCTTACTAAATTTACATATGCCATCAAATTCTCGATAATAAAAATAAATATTTGTAATATGTTTATTGTCGATTGCAAGACCGTTCAAACAACGCCTTCCTACAAACGATAAACATGTTCATTTGGCTTACACTTTGACAGTTCTCTCTGCTCGATGGGGCCGGATCACAACGTCCGAGGCCATACAGTCCTGGACATTAGGTCGCGTTTTTTGCGCAATAGCGTCCAAAAGTTTGGATGCGTCATAATATCCTATGTGCCTTCTTTCCTTGGACTTCGTGTCGTATCTGCAAGTTCGGACGTTATGCCCCGAAAAAAAAGCGCCATAAAGTCCTGGGACTTTATGGCCTCGGACGTTATGATACTGCGCCCTGCTCGATTGGCTCACAATGGCCGCCTCCGCATATCTCTATAATGTAGGATTACTAGTTTTCCCCTAATTTCAAAAATAAGTTAATGCCATATGATCCTACATGGGCTTCAAAGTTCGTTATCGATAATATGATCAAACTCTCTATATATTGAAAATACAAAGTTGTTACCTCTGATCTATGTTGTGTTTGGTGTCAGGGGAATCCGTCGAAGCTCATTGGGTTAAATTAAGTTAGGTCAAGTTCAAGTTGGGTCCAGATAAGGGAAATTTACACATCAAACAATACCTAACTATTTGTAAATACAAATGTATAGAGCTATTTTTATCATTGTTGGCACACTGCAGTTTTCTTGAAGTTCGATTAAGTTTTTTTTTATGAACCCAGAATTGAACCATTTGAGCAGACTCGTGATTCGTGGATCAAAGGATCCCAACGCATTGCCCTAATAAAAATGTATTCTACACTGTTGATTGGATGAATGATTGTATCATTCCATGTATCATGTTATGATCAAGGTGATAGCCGTTTGGGTATTTTGTTTACAGCATTTCCTCGAATACTCTCCCTAACCATCTACTCTAGCTGAATCAATTCAGCAAATAGTGTCAGAGAATACTGTTGCCAATCCACCAACTAAGCACAACCCGGAAACATTCTAATGCTCTTGTTGATGTTCCTTTTGAAAATAGTAGTTGCGGAAAAGACCGTCAATTGAAACGGATTCAAGACTATGCATAGTGGAATAATGAATGTTATCAATATCACAGAATTCAACTTCAGCAACGCATCGGGATTGCTTTCTTCGTTATCAACAACATATGAACTGGAGTGATATGTTAACGTAAGTTACCCACAAAACTGCAAAAGTGAAGTGTTTTTATCCTCCCAAGAGTGGAATAATCATCTGAAGCAACAACTTGTCAGTGAAATACAGAAATCTACAACGTAGTGAAAGCAAATAATTGACGAATCGTCGTCACCCTCGTCCTAACAAAGAGAAGACACGCGGCGCGGGTGGTGAAAAATTCGAGCAGATTTCCCCATTCTACACCATCGTCGCCGCCACGACACAACACCAGTAGTCTTGCTGCACCGATTTGGTTGCTGGTTGGGGTGGAGAGGACAGGAGGTTCAGCTATAGTTGAATCTCCCTGCGGGCCGCCGAACCAGGCGTCGTCGTCGTCGTTGTCGTTTGTGGAAAATTTGCTGCCAAAATGAGCCGAATGGCGCAGAAAAAGGAAGGCAAAATGCGGATTCGGGCTTTCCCGGTAAGTGTTTGTGATCTCATATGATGATTAGAGTTTAGTTTTTGCTTGTGTAAGGTTGATGGCTTTACGTTTCATGGGATGAGGGATCTGAGCGACCAACGGGATAAGAAATGATAGCTAAAACAATGGGTTCACATATTGGCCAGAGCATAACATTGATAATCCTGACAATCCGAGAACGCTGCCTAAAATGGGAACGATTACCCTAGGTACACAAAGAGCGCTGTAATTGATGATGAAGCGGAAGAGCATTGAACCGATTACGGTTCTCAAGGTCGTGCTGTTGTATGATGTGGGTGGAGGTGGATTCATTCATGTGAACCTTAACCAAGGTTGCATGGATAAAAGTGGCAAGGAAGGAAATAATGTGGACCTTTGCACGTGTTCACTGGTTTGACTGGTTTGAGCCGTATTATCCATTAAACTGGACTAGGTCAACAAGGTCAAATTTTCGATTCCTCTTAGCGGCCAAAACAAATGTCCAAAATTTGGATGCGATTGATCGTGTTCCCGTATTCTGCATATACACTCCCGTTCAAAAGTTTGGGGTCACCCCCTCAAAAACATGTCATTTTTTTAGGCCCATATCTCCGCCAATTTGCGTCCGATTTCAAAACCCTAGGTTTCATTCAAAAGATAATAAGTCAAAGAAACTTTAAACATGATTTAAAAGAAACTTTTTCAAAAAGTTTTGTATGTAAACTTAACCCAAAGTTGCCAAATTTTCTAAAAAATCAATATAAACTTACGGCAGTGTCGCTGGAAGTTGGGTCGACCAAATTTTAAGATGAGAGTGGTAATATAACCCATTTTCTATTAGCTTTCAAATGCTTTTTACAGAACTTAGCTAAAAAATCTAGAAAAAAAGTTATTAAGTAAATTAATCCTTGATGTCATCGACCAAAAGTTTGGGGTCACCCCTCAATATGATGTATCGGCCAAAAGTTTGGGGTCACTTTCGTAAAACATGGAAAAGTGATTTGGTGATATCTTCGTCATCTATAGTTCAATTTTAATTATTTTTGGCTCATTTCAAAGATAATTAAATAAATTTACATTTGATGTCTTCAACTTAACGTATTTAACGATTTTTGTATATAAAAATGTTATGTAAAGTTAGCACATTTTACCACGCTTCAAAAAATGAGGCAACTTTACGTTAAGTTTTAGTATGTAAATTTCAACAAATATGTGTGGTTCAATGTCTATGCAGTAAGTATCATTCATTTTGTTTCAAATAAGCCAAGAAGAATTAAAATTGAATGAAAGATGACAAAGATATCAACAAATCACTTTTCCATGTTTTACGATAGTGACCCCAAATACATCATATTGAGGGGTGACCCCAAACTTTTGGTCGATGACACCAAGGATTAATTCACTTAATAACTTTTTTTCTAGATTTTTTAGCTAAGTTCTGTAAAAAGCAGTTGAAAGCTAATAGAAAATGGGTCATATTACCGCTTTAATCTTAAAATTTGGTCGACCCAACTTCCAGCGACACTGCCGTAAGTTTATATTGATTTTTTAGAAAATTTGGCAACTTTGGGTTAAGTTTACATACAAAATTTTTTGAAAAAGTTTCTTTTAAATCATGTTCAAAGTTTCTTTGACTTATTATCTTTTGAATGAAACCTAGGGTTTTGAAATCGGACGCAAATTGGCGGAGATATGGGCCTAAAAAAATGACATGTTTTTGAGGGGCTGACCCCAAACTTTTGAACGGGAGTGTACATACATTTTTATGCTCAACATCACATAAGACATAATCAACAATAGTACGACATAATACTCGGCTGCCGCTCAACATCCTCGGTCACGCCCAATGCTCGCCAAGTCGCGCTCCATCTGGTCCGCCCATCGTGCTCTTTGCGCTCCACGCCTTCTTGTAGTCTTGTACCAACCAGATCAGTAGCGTACACCAGCTTCGCAGGGTTGTTATTTGACATTCTTGCAACATGCCTTGCCCACCGTATCCTTCCGGCTCATTGAAGTGCTGCGTCAATCTTCCGATCACCTACCTATTGGAACTTGATCAGCAGGATTGTATTCTGCAGAAAGGAAAAATAGGTTCAATGATATAACAGTTCTTAGTTCATTCGATGTTGCTTCTATAAGAGCATGATAACGAGTGAACTCACTACTTTTTTTTTTTTTTTTTTTTGACTTAAATTCATTTTTATTTAACCATTTCTTGTTTGTTACATAGAGTTTTACATTGTAAGTGCTTCAACGATCCTTGTTTTTCATTCTTTGTTTTGTTTGTATAGCGAGTTGCTGTTTTATGTGTGCCTAAGAGCAGTTTTACAATAGGTACGTTCGGTACATTTTTGTGTTTTCTTTTTCCTATATCTATAACCTAATCCTAACTTAAAAACTACTTACATTGGGGGTGGGTATATGTTCCTAATGGACTCAAATTCGGATACAATCGCCTTTTGCCTGTGTCGTTCATTGATTGTGGACAATCTTTGGTCGATAATAGCATGGTTCGCCAGTCGATGGACTACTACGGAGCTACTGCTTTTATACCTGTCATCCATAGATCGCTGCGTACTATGATTGAATTTTCAATTCATGGCATTCTGCGTTGTCGATGACTCCAACACTCCTCCTCAACTTGAGCTTGCCACGGAGAGTCTTGCTGTTCCTCCTCAACGTACTAAACCGCACAATTGGGTTCTTTAGGGGTATCCAGATTATTGCATAATCGGAATCTCCGCCCAAAAATTAGTCGAAATCCAAAATTTCAACTTTCAACGGCAACTATTTTTAAAATGCATTTAAAGTTTGTATGGGGATTTTTTTTGTTCGGTGCGAACTGTCACTTTATCGATTGAACTGTCATTCTATCCACGGAAATTAAAACTGTTTTGTTTATTTAACCATCAAAATAAAGAAATCAAAACGCAATAAAATCACGTTATACTCAGAAAAATGAGCTCTTTCGATTAGGCTAAAGAAAAAAGGCAATATTTAATTCACTAAACAACCTAATTGTCTTAAAGCGTCAATCCGAGCTATTGGAACTAGTTTGGTCAGCAAGTCCGCTAGCATCTTCATTTTCTCAGTAGGATAGTGAATGAACTTCACAATACCAGTCTGCTGTAGAACCTTCGTAAACTGGTATCTTGTATCAATGTGCTTGGAGCAATCGCCCACCGTATTGTTTTTTTTTTTTTTCATATGTTCGAATCCAACATATGCAAGCAACTTTGGTTATCCTCAAATATAAAGATTTCTGTTTGATCTTCTCCCAGGCAGAGATGATAAATGATGAAGATTGCAGCTGAGCAGACACAAACCAAAACAAACATACTCGTGAACAACAGGGGTCCGAGAATACTCGCACTTCTTTATTCGTGAGTTAACGAAGCTGGCAAGCACTCGCTGGATTTGCTATTATAACCACAATAAAATGCACTTCCCGCACCTCCACTATTTCGAATAAAAACTCATGAGTGTTTCTGTTTTTGTTTTGCTTCTTACTCACGAAGCAGGCGGGTGCGAAGGAACTCACACACTGTTTACTCTCGGAATCGTGAGTAATACCCCAGTACGCATCGGTCCACAAATATCCGTTTCAGCTCAATTACGTTCGCCAGACTTCGTAACTTTGAATCATTTCTGTATCAAACGCTACACCGACAATAACTTGGATTTCATGTCCGGCACAAACAAAAAATCGTCCAAATTAATAACTCGGCGGTTTCCGTTGTCATCCAGCACAACCAACGGCCTAATCCACGGCCTTTGGATCTTGTCTTCATCCCGTTGGTCACCCAAACGTCTTCTTGTGAGTTTCAGTCCAACTTCTCTAAGAACCCACGTCGGTTAGCGATGTGACACGTTGCTCCGGAATCGAGTATCCATTGACTGTCTGGCTTCGTCGAACTTCCGGATAAAAACGGCCAATTCTCCAGCACTCCACTCCACGATGTTCATTCGAAACAGCATTGGTTTTCTTCCGTTTTGAAACCTTCGGCTTTAATTTCTTCGGCTTTCCATCGATCCGGTTCTTTCGCTTCTGCCATTCATTTATCAAATTACCTTTCACTAAGTTCAGGATGAGGTTTTCGTACTCTTCTGGTAAGCTGCTAAACAGTAACGTTGTTGGGAGAGCGACATCTGTCTCTTTATCTATGGGCGGCAAGAGGAACGAGGAGAGAGAAACAACAGAGCACATCCTCTGCTATTGCAGTGCACTCACCCAACGTAGGTTCAAAGTTCCCAGCAAGCCCTTTTTAGGGCCTGCTGACATATGGATCTTATCTCCCAAGGACGTGGTTGGCTTTATAAAGCTAGTCTCGCCAGAATAGGAGAGTCACATACTGTAACTCAGGATCAGATGGTCTTGAGTTCAGTCGATACCAAGGTATCTCAGTGACAAACATGTTACTGAGATAACTTGCGTATCTCACAGCAATTGTTCTAAAATTTGGACGCAGTGATCTTCACCCGACAAACGAGAGAAATAAGAAAAATGGGCGGCAATGTAAGAGAGACACTTGACCATATGTTTGCATTATACAGTTCACTGTAGAAGTTCGTGATTACGCGAATACCGAAAGTACCCGGATCGATTCTCAGGTTAAGTCGGCGGTAGTGAATCCACTGCATAATCAGTCCGTCGTGGTTTACCTCGTTCTACAATCGCAACAAGCCACTGGTCGTCCAATACTTTCTCCGACGCCAAATCGTTCATTTTCTCAAAAAGTTCGGAAAGCTTTGCGATGTGGACATCCATGTCACCATGCTTCTCCAGACGCAACTGACAAATCTTCCGCATCATCAATCCGCATCCTTTATCATCAACGGCCAATCCGATCGTTACAAACGCAAGTTCGTCAATGTTCTTCCATCGATATCAGCACAAAGAAACTGATGTCACTATCCGCACGCTTCCTATCGAACACCTTTTCAACGGTTGATTCGTTGAGTTATCAATTCAATGCACAGAGTCTGCGTTGTCCATCATTCTGACACTCATGTCCATCCCTCAGAAGGCTCCTGTCCTAATTCCTGTATATTTTGGTTCACTGCACGAAGCCGTTGCGTGATGCTCTGAGCTTCTGATAGAACGTGTTTCTTGAGAATGATAC
The DNA here is from genome assembly GCF_035046485.1 of Aedes albopictus. Lineage (NCBI taxonomy): Eukaryota > Metazoa > Arthropoda > Insecta > Diptera > Culicidae > Aedes > Aedes albopictus. The sequence goes on along the minus strand of NC_085137.1, from coordinate 121,841,744 downwards.
AAAAGGCCCAGTTCCTCTCACTCCGCTTCTTCCACGCGGCCTTTTTTCTCCCAAGAGACAGGTTTGCTTGTCGAATGAGACAGGTTGGTTCAGTTTCTGTTTGTATCGTTCCACATTCCACCGGGTTCAATGCTGTAGCATAACCGCCCGCACTGCATTCTTCTCCTTAAAATTTGCTCTGCACTCCTTGTCGAACCATTCGTTCCGTCGCTCCCATTCCACGTACCCGACTACCCGGACTACATCGAGCTCACCCTTATCTGGCATAGCTGGCTCGTGATTCTGCGCATATACTGAGGCACCATCCGGTTGCTTCAGTCGCTCAAGGTTGTATCAAGGCAGTCGCCGGACCCAGACATTGTTGATGAGGGAAAGTTCTGGGCGCAGTTTGACCATGACCAGGCAGTGGTCGGAGTCGGTGTTAGCGCCACGTCCGTCAAGCAGAACGTGATTAATTTGCGAATCTGTTTGCTGTGGTGATCTCCAGATGTAACGACAAGGGTAAGGGAGGCTGTATTAAAAGGTTCCGTAGCACCATGTTCTTGGAGCCGGTCAAATCGATGAGTCGTTGATGTTTTTATTCATCAGCTGGTGGGTGCTTTGATATCGTCAGTCTGAATCCCTCCTCCTGGATTACCTGAGTGAGGTCCAAAGTCTTTTATGATGATCTTGACGTTGTGACTTGGGCTGCGGTCATCTTAGAGAACAGACACTCAGCTTTGCAAAAGCATCCCTCCCTCCCCTGTCAACCTACGATAAAAGTTTCCAACGGGGTCGGATACCCGATTTTCCCTAAGGGTTGCTCGCAGCCCGGCAGGTGGCACGCGGAGGTAGGTATAGGAGTTGCTGGGCAGAGACTAATGATCGCAATGGGATCAGTATTACGCGAATTACAGATAATGTTTTGAGATCTAAACGCTGTGGTCGTTAGTAGTCTTCCTGAGCGTATCTGTGTTGCCGGCAATCCGTCGATCGACTTCTTGCGACGGCAATCTATACTTTGTCAACAATCTCAAAGATCCGCTAGTTGCAAGTTTACTTTGATCTAGCTCAGTTTTGACGTTTATTCTTGTCAAAACTGCCAAACGAAGCCCCCATTTGCTCTTACAGATTCGATAAATTAGACTAGTTTTAAGCAAAGTTAAAAGTGAGCAGGACCTGGACCACAACAGAGGTTCTCATAATTGTGTATGGTCACTGAAAAACATTAAACGTGGCAGTAGCAGTAGTAGGAGGTGGGAGTGAAAAAGCGTCCAAAGGCAAACTAATCTGGAATGTCTCAGAAACGCTTGGTCGCTAAGGTCCCTTTGCATGAATCGCACCCAATTTGGAATTCAATTTTCAGCAAGTTTCCATCAATCTATGTAACAGAAAACCAGTCTCAGTTTATAATGCAACCATTAATTTTTTGCATTTTCCAGATGACAATGGACGAAAAATACGTCGAGTCCATCTGGTCGCTGCTGAAGAATGCCATCCAGGAGATTCAGAAGAAGAACAACTCGGGCCTGTCGTTCGAGGAGCTGTACCGCAATGCGTACACCATGGTGCTGCACAAGCATGGCGAGCGGCTGTACACCGGCCTCAAAGATGTCGTCACGCAGCATCTGGAGACGAAGGTCCGGGACGAGGTGCTCCGCAGCTTCAATTGTAACTTTCTGCAGACGCTGAACCAATCGTGGAACGATCACCAGACGTCGATGGTGATGATCCGGGATATTCTGATGTACATGGACCGGGTGTACGTGCAACAAAACGACGTGGACAACGTGTACAATCTGGGACTGATTATCTTCCGTGATCAGGTAAGAATTGCGGGGATGTTGCAACTGTTGTAGCAAAATTTGTCGCGAATTTATCTGCCGAGACGCGGATTTTGCGGGTCCTTTAAATTTGGTCATCAGTACTTAATACAGAATTTCACCATTTTCGCAGGTTGTCCGATATGGTCGGATTCGCGATCACATGCGAGAGACCCTGTTGAACATGGTAATGTGCGAGCGAAAGGGCGAAGCGATTGATCACATTGCGATCAAGAATGCCTGCCAAATGTTGATGGTACTTGGCATTAACAGCCGGTGGGTGTATGAGGAAGATTTCGAGCGGCCCTTCCTGACGCAGTCGGCAGCGTTCTACAAGCTGGAATCTCAGAAATTCCTCTCGGAAAACAGTGCCAGCGTGTACATCCGGAGGGTTGAGGCACGCATCACTGAGGAAGCCGAACGGGCCAAGCTGTATTTGGACGAGAGCACCGAATGTCGGATTGTGGAGGTCGTAGAGGACGAGTTGATTAAGAAACACATGCGCACGATCGTCGAAATGGAAAACTCCGGCGTGGTGTATATGCTGAAGAATACCAAAACGGAAGATTTGGCCTGCATGTACAAGCTGTTCTCCCGGGTGAACGGTGGACTGAAAACGATTGCCGATTGCGTGTCGCAGCACCTGCGTTCGATGGGCAAGAATTTGGTGAAAGAGGAAGACAGCGGAACCAACCCGATTACGTTTGTTCAAAACCTGCTGGATTTGAAGGATCGCTTCGACCATTTCCTGCACCACTCGTTCAACAATGACAAAATCTTCAAGAACATGATTTCGTCCGATTTTGAACACTTCCTCAATCTGAACAACAAATCGCCGGAGTATTTGTCGCTGTTCATTGACGATAAGCTGAAAAAGGGATGCAAAGGAGTAAGAAGTGTTCCAATACTGGCACTGTTTAGTTTTGGTGATTCAACGTTATCTTTTTTGTATTTCAGATGTCAGAACAAGAAATCGAAACGATATTGGATAAAACAATGGTACTCTTCAGATATTTACTAGAGAAGGACGTGTTCGAACGTTACTACAAGGCACATCTAGCGAAACGGCTGCTACTGAACAAGTCGGTCAGCGATGATTCGGAAAAGAACATGATATCTAAATTAAAGGTAAGGAATTCTTTGATCGATGTTTAATACCTAGTTTTTTCATCACCACTCTTTGCAGACTGAATGCGGTTGTCAATTTACCTCAAAATTGGAAGGCATGTTCAAGGATATGTCGGTATCTAACACGGTGATGGAAGAGTTCAAGAACCACATTAGCAATGATCCCTCCGCGCTGGATGGAGTCGAGCTGTCGGTTCGAATTCTCACCACTGGCTTTTGGCCAACGCAGGTCAGTTGGTGTGATGTTGTTAAAAAAAATATTCTCTCTAATTTTCATTTACTTGGAATTCCAGTCTGCAACGCCAAATTGTAACATACCGCTGGCGCCCCGGCGAGCTTTCGAAACGTTCAAACGTTTCTATCTGGCAAAGCATTCGGGACGGCAGTTGACGCTACAACCACAACTTGGTAAGTGTTTCAATTGGGCAGCATTTGGGCGTTGATTTTTTTTTATCTGTATTAACGAGATTTTTAGCCATAGGCTGGGCGTTCAATTTTTTTTCAATCATTTGACTAGAAATCAAGAAAAGATCAACTTAATTCGCTTTAACATGACAGCAGTGATGTTATGTCAAACACACAAGGCTACGGTGGCGGTATCTGTTCATTTGATAGAGGCCGTTTTAGTGATCTTAGTATGATTCATTCAAACATATTCCCATCGTCATGAGCAATCCAGTGGCGCTTCGTAACCTCAGTTTTCACCAGTTCAATGACCCAATCACGTACAATTCCAAAGAATACAGTCTAAATCTCAACAAAAACATTTGAAAAGGGCGTAAGAACTATTGTCTCTCGTAAGTTTATTTCCAATTATTCATGAAATCTTTTGCTAGTATCAGCTAGATTTGGAATTTCTTCAAAAATACCTCATTAAATGCCTCCCAGGATTTCTCACAGGAGGTTGGCTTTCTACTTTTTAGAATTGTTACTTGTTTTGTGGCGGAGTTGGTTAACGCGCCCTGTCTAGCGAACTTGGGGAGACGTGGGTTCAAACCCCACCAGAACTACGTGGATTTTTTCGCAATTTTTCCACTCAATTTGTCCATTTTTCAACACATGTTGTGTTTATTATTGTGTTTTTTAACTTTCATCCTTAGTTCAACACAATTCTACAGGAGTTTCAGCCGGAATATATCCTAAATCAAATGTTCTCGCGGAATTTCTTCAAGTTTCTCCTGAGATTTCTCTCGGATTTCTCTCAGATGATTCTTTCCGTTGTTGGCCCTGAGATGTTTTTTCCCAGAGTGTCTTTTGAGATTTCTGCATTTCTCCATAAAATTCTTACCGTGTTTTTTTTACAGATTTTTTCAGGTTTTTCCTCGTAGTTGTTTAATGTTTAGTGATCCACCTGGTATTTTTTTCTACTTATTTTTTCGGCATTATTCTCAAAGGAATAATTCGATTTTTTTTTTGAAATCCCAACCGGGAAATTATGGATGCTCTTTTATGTTGCTTCAAAAGTTGCTCCCAGAGTTCTTGCAGGAGTTTTTTTCTCGCAATGTCTCTTGGCATAACTTGCAAAATTCCTTGTAAAAACTCCCGGAGAAACATCGGAAGGAATCCAGGAGAAATCATGCGAGAAACTTGGCCAAAGATCGAGAAATCTTTAGACGAATTTTGAAAGAAATTCTGAGTGAAAGTGGGACATCAGTAAAAAGTTTTGGGAGGAAATAGATACCTCTAAGAGAAATCCTTGGAGGAATTCCTGCGAGGATAACTAACTGCTGTTTAAACTGGACTGCTCTTTAACAGGGCGCTCGATAACTGGGCCAAAGTCAAGTTAAAAAGCAGATGCCTGTCAAAAATGAACGAAATATAACCTCACATTTTGCAAATTGATAAACAAAACACAATATAACAACAGCTTCCGCCTCCGGAAGATCAGTCATAGCCCAGTTATCGAGTGAAGAACTTCTGCAATCACCATGCAACATCCCGAGAGAAACATGGAAAATTATCCCGGACAAACACTAAGAGAAATTCCTGAAAGAACTTTGGATGAGTTTTGGAAGGATCTCCGAGAGGCAGCGAGCAACGCTGGAAGCACATCGGGAAAAGCTCTTAAAAATAACGTAAGAATACTGGAATAAACTCGAAAGGAACTTTTTATGAGAGAAAATAGGTAAAAAAATCCTAGATGGGAACTTCGAAAAACTGGAGAAAGCCAGAAGAAAAAAAAAAACTCAGGATAACCACCAAGAAAAAAAAATCTTCAATAGTAGGGAGAACTCGTGGGAAGAGTTCTGTAGAGGAATTGCAAAATAATTTGAAGAAGGAATTGCGATTGAAATTCAAAGGAAGAATCTTGAAAATGAATTAGTTGAAGAATCATGGTTAGAATTTCGAGAGAAATCCACAAAGGAATTTCGGGATGAATTCTGGATAGATTTCCAATCGACAAAACAAATTTTTGGAGGAACTCCCTATTTTCAAGAGTTTTTTGAAGGCATTCATCGGTATTGCCAAGTTGTTGGTATTCAAAATAGTTGATTTGCTATCGTAATTTTCAGATTTACATTTCGAAATCGCAACATTACTACACTACTAGCATAGAGAACACACATCCAAGGCCAGTTTCAAATGCATTTTTTGAATTGCAGTGTTTAAGGACAAACGTCTAAAAATCCCGCTCCAACAGTGCATTAAAACTTCAGAACTTCTAGACATATTCATTAACCGATCTTTGTTTTATTTTCAAAGCAGTTTATAAAAAAAATGTTCTTGGAAAAATTTAGCTATTAGGTAGGTGGATTTTTTTGGTGAAATTTTGCGCATAGTTTTAACAAAAAATGTGGGTTTATTTTTTAATTTAATAACTGTGGAAATGGTCATAGAACACTAAGCTGAGAAAAGAGGCTTTGTCCCAGAGGGTGTCTTGCTCTAAGAAAAAGAAGAAGATGGGCAGAAAATTACTACCTATGATCGCATATCAGTCCCATATTTGCTGGGTTTCCTATTCATATGGGACAGTTATGCGATCATAGGCAGATTAGGGCGATTCTATAACATTCCCCAGAAAACCATTCCCCAGAAAACCAATCCCCAGAATTCCATTCCCCAGAATGTACCATTCCCCAGAAAACCATTTCCCAGAAACCCATTCCCCAGAATGTACCATTTCCCAGAAATCCATTCCCCAGAATGTACCATTCCCCAGAATTCCATTCCCCAGAATGTACCATTCCCCAGAAAAAAATAAAACTATTGCTTTAATTCTGAATGGTTTATATTAATAGCTAAAAATCAAATATTTATTCGTAAATAATTACCGGAAGAAACATCCTGCCAAAAATTCTTATTTGACAAGAAAGACTTCGGAAATAAGCATGATTTGCCTTTACAATTTAGGCTATTGGTATAATTATTGGCATCGCAACTACATACTTACTTTTTCAACATACATTTTTCCTTCTTTTCTGCATAGGCTGTTCTTTCGAATTGTACTTTTCAGTAAATTATCGGCATCAGAACTTTTTACATTTTCTACGTAGTTTTTTCCTTCTTTTCTGCATAGGCTATTCTTTCAAGTTACACTATTCAGGTCATTATCGGCACCACAAGCACAGGTGTTTAGAAATTTAGAAAAAATATGAAATAAATATAACAGCAATTTTAACACCGGTGAAGGCTGTAATGCCCATAATTTCCCGAAAAGTGCAATTCGAAAGAACAGCCTATGCAAAAAAGAAGAGAGAATCAATGTTAAAAAAGTAAGCAGTTGCAATGCCGATAATTTCTTGAAAAGTGCTACTGGAAAGAACAGCCTATGCAAAAGAAGGGAAAATTTTTGATAAACATATAAGCAGTTGTAATGCCAACAATTCTTATAACGACTCAAACATTTTTTTTAACGAAGAAGGAAACGTAACACTCTGATAATTTCCATCGTACATCGATTTAACGGTTTATTTGAAAATTTGAGAGTTGACCAACTGCCAATTCGCGGCGCTCGCATAGTTTTTGTTTGAGTTTGACGTTTGCTCACTACTGCCACCTAGTTGATGATTGGCCAAATTCAGTCCTTTTAGAATTAAGCGAACCTATTTCCGAGACTAAAATTTAAATCGAAAAATGTTCGAAGTGTTACGTCTGTTTGTCTGTGGTGACATTGTTTTCCTTGCGGCATTCAAAAACCCAACACTGTTCCTTTTTTTTAAACAAGCTTTTTTTTTAGAATTAAGGCAATTGGTACAATTATTGGAATTATAACTGCTTTCATTTTCAACATAGACTTTTCCTTCTTTGCTGCATAGGCTGTTCTTTCGAATTGCACTTTTCAGGAAATTATCGGCATCACAACTGCTTACTTTTTCAACATAGATTTTCCCTTCTTTTCTACATAGGCTGTTCTTTCGAGTTACAATGTTTAGGCTAGTTACAATCGGCACAAGCACAGGTGTTTAGAAATTTGAAAAAAAAAATAATAATAAATATAACAGCAATTTAACACCGGTGGTTGTAATAATGCCCATAATTTCCTGAAAAGTGCAATTCGAAAGAACAGCCTATGTAGAAAAGAAGGGAGAATCTATGTTGAAAATGTAAGCAGTTATAATTAAAAATTTTTTACTAATTGCCTTAATTTTAAGAAGAATATTGTTTAAAAAGAAGGAACATTGTTGGGTTTTTGAATGCCAAAAGGAAAACAATGATACTTTTTCCCTTCTGTTGGCATTCAAACTGCTTATATGTTCACTTTTTCTATTCCATTCCATAGTATTGGAATAATGATGAAAGCCCTTCTCATACCGCATGAATGAAAAGCCTTTGAAGCGAATAATTAGGAACAGCCATTGGGATGGATCCCTCCAACCGTTTGCAAAGAAAAACGTGGTCAGTTGAGTCTTAAGTATCTTGTACACTGAACAACATCAGAAGAATATGCGTTTTCTCTGTAAATTTTGCACATCACTTTTAAAACGTTATTCATCGTAAAACAAGTGCTGCACAATTTTCACAAATCTGTCAAAAACAAAACATTTTATAGCAACGCAACTAACAGTTTGTGAACTTTCAAGATAGGTTTAAAGATCAACATGCAACTGTGTACAATGGTAATTCAAACGTTTACTATTGTAGAATATTTTTATGGATATGTATGTATGTATACATTTTTACCTTAATTTGTTTCATATACCGTACAAGAAATAGATATTTGCTCGTAATAACACTATAATGTTAAAATCCTTGCCTTTAATACTTATGACACACATGTGATACAAGAATCACTGTACAATTGCGCTTGAAATGAGTTAGAATTTTCTTGACACTGCGTACCGTTGTACAGGAATAATACTCGTATCACATGTCTGTCCGGGGTATAACATATCATTTTGATCAACATTTTACTGTTTGTGTATCGAATTAAACTTTTTAGCAGAGTATATTAAGCTTTTCTGGGGAATGATACATTCTTGGGAATGGATTTCTGGGGAACGGATTTCTGGGAAATGGTACATTCTGGGGAATGGTACATTCTGGGAAATGGTTTTCTGGGGAATGGAATTCTGGGGATTGGTATTCTGGGGAATAGTTTTCTGGGGAATGTTATAGAATCGATTAGGGCCCATATAGCCGAGGCGGTAAACGCACGGGTATTCAGCATGACCATGCTGAGGGTGACGGGTTCGATTCCCGGTCGGTCCAGGATCTTTTCGTAAAGGAAATTTCCTTGACTTCCTTGGGCATAGAGTATCTTCGTGCCTGCCACACGATATACGCATGCAAAATGGTCATTGGCAGAGGAAGCTCTCAGTTAATAACTGTGGAAGTGCTCATAGCTGAGAAGCAGGCTTGGTCCCAGGAGGACGTTACGCCAAGAAGAGGAGAGAGAGAGAGAGAGGAGGGCAGAAAATTCAAGCATTCACACTAGTTGAATAGGTAGACTTGAGGTTCGAGAATCGCCACAGAGCAATACCACAACTAGGTCTGCCCCTGCCTCTACCTGTAATCATGTACTTCATCTTGATCGAGTTCATTGTCAACGTCGAGCCTATCTTCGTACAGCCTATCTCCACTACTCTACGATTAACGCATATCCGAACACTTGATTTTGATCCATCCGCTGTTGCACGTATCAGCCTAATTAGTTTTACCGGAAAACTTTATTCTGACATTATCTCCCACCTTCTCTATCAACTATAGGTACCGTTTACATGAACGCAGAATTCTACGGAGTCAAAGCCGACAAGGAACCCGTGGAAGGCGGATGCAGTAGTACTGCTACCGTAGCCGGTTCGTCCGCTCCATCCATGTCCCTCGGTGCTCCTAGAAAGCACGTGCTACAGCTCTCCACCTACCAGGTAATTTCGGAAGAAACATTCTCCCCTTTCGCTAGTCATTAAAAAACGTTCCCATTGCGCCCGCAGATGTGCGTTCTGATGTTGTTCAATAACCGCGAACGCCTGACGTACGACGAGATCCAGCAGGAAACGGACATCCCAGGAAAGGACCTGATCCGGGCGTTGCAGTCACTGTCGATGGGTAAACAACAGCAGCGGTTGCTCGTGCGGACGCCCAAGTCCAAGGACATCGAACCGACGAATGTGTTCTACGTGAACGATGCCTTCGTGTCGAAATTCCACAAGTAAGGGATCGCCGATGAAATGTTTTTTATTGGAAAAATTCTAAACTTCTGAACCATTCTATTGCAGGGTGAAAATTCAAACCGTGGCCGCCAAGGGCGAATCGGAACCAGAGCGAAAGGAAACCCGCAGCAAGGTAGATGAAGACCGAAAGCACGAGATCGAAGCGGCGATTGTGAGAATAATGAAAGCGCGAAAGAAGATGGCTGTAAGTATACATTTTTAACATGCATAACCTGCATATTTGAATGAAATTCATGCCAGCACAGCCTCATGCAACTAATAACTATGTGCTATCAAGTGATGAGTGCAGTGTTTGTTTAAGAATCTCCAAGAGCTCCCTTGAGTATAGGCCATCGGATCTTCAAGCGTAATTAGTCTGAAACGTCTTGAATTCCTTCGGAAACCGCCTGAAATGTTTATGAAACACTTTTAAACGCCTCTGAAATTTCCTCTTCCACTTCATCTGAAGCAGTGATCCAAATTGTATTTTTAAAACCTTAGCACCCCTTGAGCCCCCTTCAAAACCTCCTGTAACGTCCGTGAGAACTTTGGCAATCCCGCAATGTACCTCTGTTTCCCGTTGTAAATCCTCTGGAACTTGCTGAAACCCCATCGGACCCCCTGTAATTGTAGCCCCCTGAGACCCTGCTAAACCTCCGTAAACGCCCCTGTAATACCTCTAAAACTAGCTGAAAATCATCTGAAACTACCTTAAAAACAAACGAACCCATAACCCCCGGACCTCCTGTAATTCACCTGAACGAGACCCTCCGAAACCCCCAAAAATGCTCCGGTTACGCCTTTGAAACTAGATGAAAATCTTCTGAAACTTCCTGAAATAACGCCGAAACCCTCTCAGACCTCCTGTAACGCATCTGAACGAAACACTGTTACGAGACACTCCGAAACCCCTGAGTGAGCTTCTGTAATGCCTGCGTAACCCTCTAAAATCCTCCGCATCTGACTCTCTTAAACCCCCATAAACGCCCTTGTAACGCCTCTGAAACTTCTTGAAATATCGCCAAAATCCCCTTGGACCTCATGTATCGCAATTGAATAAGACCCTCCGAAACCCTCAAGAACGCTCCTGTAACGCCTGTGGAATCCCATGAAAATCATCTAAAACTTCCTGAAATGCCAGTGAGAATCCTCTAAGAAGCCCTCGTACCCCCTATAACGCACCTGAGTCCCTCCTCAACCCCCGAGAACGCTCCTGTTCTACAACTGCATCTTTATCCTGATATATCCTGTAATTCATACCGGAATTTATTCAGGGGCTGTTCCCAAGATTCTTCCTAGGATTCTTCAGGCATTTCAGTGATTTTACCTGGAATTCTTCCAGGATTTCTTCCATGATGGATCCCTTGGAAATGGGACTCCTCCACGGCTTTATTCTGGGATTTTCCATGCCATCGTGCTGAGATTATTTTAGATATCTTTCCCGGAATCCATCCTAAATTCTTCCAGAGATTCGTCCAAGAATTCCTCCTGGAATAACTACCGGATTTCCATCGGGAGTCCCGGGTTTTCTGCAGAGATTCTTTCCAAGATTTTTCTAGTTATCTCTTGAGACATTTTTCCAATGATTTCTTCGCAGATTCCTCTCGGGATTGTTCCTGCGAAACCTACCGCTATTCCTCGACATTCCTCCTGCTATTCCTTCCGAGATTCCTTCAGACATTCTTCCTGGTATTTCTTCAGAATTCCAGGGATGCCTTCTGAGATTTCTCCAGAAATTCCGCCCATAAACCATTTCAGTATTCCTGCGGAATTCTTTCAAGGATTGTTTATTCAGATTTCCTTCAGGGATTTTCCCAGAGATTCCTAACGAGATACTACCTGAGATTGTGCGCGTAATCCCTACAGAGATTCGTCCCGGAATTCCACCACGGATATCTCACAAGAATCCTCCCAGGAGATTGTGCGCGTAATTCCTACAGAAATTCATTCAGGCGCTCCTTCGAAGTTTCTACATGAATTCCTTCAGGGTTTTCACCTGGGGCCCTTCCCGAGATTTTTTATCCTGGGATTCATCTACTGATTCTGTTAGAATTTCTCGCAGGGCTCTGAAAAGATTCTACAGCAACTTCTTCAGTGATTCTTCAAGGGATTTCTACTGCTATTCTTTTGGGATACTTCCCGGTGTTACTCCAGGGATTTTTTTTCCTGGATTTTTTGTGTGATTTCTCCAAGGATTTATTCCGGAATTTTCCCAAAAATTTCTCCCAAAATATCTACGAGGATTCCCCCAGAGATTCCTCTCGGGATCCATCCCAAGATCTCCGAGATTCCTTCAGGGATTTCCCTCTGATTACTCCAGAGATTCCTTTCTGGATTCCTCCACAGTATCATCTGAGTATTCGGCCCAGGATTCCTCTAGGGATTACTCATAGGATTCCTTACTTCAATTTCATGATTGGGTTCTGGGGTTCCAAGGATTCTTCACAAAATTTCTCGCGATTATTTCTCGGAATTTCTTCTGGGATTTCTACAGGGATTTATTCTCCAGGGATGCCTCCTGAGATTTCTCCAGAGATTATGCCTAAAATCCATTGTAGAATTCATGCAAGAATTCTTCAAGGATTATTTTTGCAGAATTTCTTCAGGGATTCCTTCAGAGATTTCTTCCGTACTTTCTTGGGATTGTTCATGGGATTCCTTCAGGGATTCATTCAGGCATTCATTTAGGGGTTCCTACAGAGATTTCTGTAGGGATTCCTCGAAGGGATTTTTTGTGGCATCGTTCCGCGGCATGCCCAAGGATTTATCCAGTGATTCCTCCCGGAATCCCTCTAGGAATTCCTACATGAATTTTTTGTCCAGGAATTTCTCCAAAGATTCTTCCACCGGGATTTTTTTTTCCGTGATTGCTCCTTGGATTCTATCTGAATTTCTTCCAGGGATTCTTTCCAGGATTTTTTATGATTTTTTTTAAAGGTTTATTCCGGATTTTTTTTTCAGGGATTCTCTTTAAAATTTCTTCATGTTTTTTTTTCCGGAGATTCTTACCGAAATCCATCCCAGCAATTCTCTGAGATTCCTTCAGGAATTATTTTTCTGATTTTTTCTACGGATTGCTTCAGAGAATCTACCCAAAATTCCTCCTAACATTCCATCTGAGATTCGTCCCGGAATTCCTCCACGGTTTTCTCACAAGAATCCTCCCAGGATTCTTCCTGAGATTTCTTCCTGGATTCCTCTCTTTTACTTTTTACTTAGTATTCCTTCTTCCTATTACTTTTTTATTTGGTATTCCTTAGGGGATTCTTCCAAGGATTCTTTGAAAGATTCCTCCCGGTTTCCGGGATTTCTTGGAGTTTGATGCAACAAATAGAGTGAAGAATCGGAGAAGCTAACATTATAAAATAAAGAGTTGAATCCATATTGCCTCAAAATTCATCTTGTGCGCAATGATTTCCCGATTTCATACATTTCTTTCTCTTTCACAGCACAATCTACTGGTGTCGGATGTGACCACACAATTGAAGAGCCGGTTCATGCCCTCGCCGGTGATCATCAAGAAGAGAATAGAGGGACTGATCGAGCGCGAGTATCTGGCACGGACGCCAGAGGACAGAAAGGTTTATGTGTATTTAGCTTAAAATTTCAAGCCCAAAAAAACAGAATGGTGGATTGCAATTAGCGACATTTACCGGAACGCGTTGCGAGACACACGTACACGTACACGTACACACACACACACACACCCCACACACTCATGCAACGGTCACTCATTCATCTACGACTCAAAAACGCCACATCCCAAAACTCCGGTAGTCAAGCTGTTCGTTTTTCGTATCCACTCAACACTCATCACTACTTAGGAAGTGCGTCAATGTGAATAAATGCGGATGCCAAGATCGCAGTGAGAACATCAAGTTCCAGTTTTCCTCCAATATGTCTCGCTCATTTACGCCGTTTCGTGTAATTTTTCCCTCTAGTAATTTTCAATTGGTTTCTCTAATTACTAGCCGAGATTTTTTTTTGTTTTTGACGTAGGACTACGCGTCTTTGTTTTTTTTTATTCATTTTCTGTACAGTATGAAAACGCTTGTCGTGTGATCGATTTTGTATTAGCATTTACTCTTTCCCCATTACATAACTGCAATTCTTTAGAATTTGCTTGCCTGCTATTGTTGGAAACAAGCCAGATGGCGAGGAAGAATTGGGAAAATTACAACGTAACGCGCCAAACTATTAATGACGAATCTTCAAGCAGTAAACTAAATACCACTTACTCTAGAGCAAGACCCTACTAGAGTTGAAAATCCCCGGAAGTGGCTAAACACTTTTAATAATAAATGAAATAAAGGAAACATTTTTGGAATAAGACATCTAAGAACAGCAGATGCGAGACGAAGAGTGCATATTATATAGTAATTAAAGTAATTTAATAATTAAATTTGAAAAAAAAATATTAATAAATATAGAGATTAGAGAGAGCAAAATCGATGCGGAAAATGAGGCTGCTATTGTTAGTAATTGAGGAATCCGAAATGTCCTGCCTTATTTATGTTATAGTTTATTGCATTGCTAACTGGACTGCGACAAAGTGAGTGTGAATATAGATTCGGATCACTACTTAGTCGCTGTATGCGTGCGCTCAAAACTTTCGACAGTTATCACCACGCGTCGAATTCGAACGCCGCGACTCAACATTGAGCAGCTGCGTAACGTAGAAGTGGCTCAAGACTACGCGCAGCAGTTAGCAGTGGCCCTACCAACGGAAGAGCAGCTTGGCGCAGCTACACTTGAAGATGGCTGGAGGGACATCCGATCCGCCATAGGTAGTACCTCGGCTACAGCACTAGGCTTCGCGACTCCGAATCACAGAAACGACTGGTACGACGGCGAATGTGAACAGTTGAAAAACGAGAAGAAAAGAAAAGAAATGGAGCATGGGCGAGAATGCTGCAACACCGTACGAGAGCGAATGAGGCACGTTACAAACAGGAACAGGCAGAACTCAGTCTTCCGGATGAAGAAGCGCCAGCAGAAAGAACGAGATCGAGAAGCGATGGAAGAGCTGTACCGCGCTAAGGACACACGAAAGTTCTACGAGAAGCTGAACCGCTCGCGCAGAGGCTTTGTGCCACAAGCCGACATGTGCCGAGATAATCACGGGAATATTCTCACGAGCGAGCGTGAGGTGGTCGAGAGGTGGCGGCAGCATTACGATGAGCACCTCAATGGCGACGTTGCAAGTACCGAAGGTGGCGTGGTAACAGATCTAGGAGTATGTGCACAGGACGAAAGACTTCCGGCCCCTGAGAGATCGTAGCAAGCCATGCTCGCGGGCGGACGTCAAAAATTTGCTTCCGTCGTGTTTTTTTTTTTTTTTTTCGTATAGTTTGAAAATTGTGACTATAAGAAAAAGTGAATATTGAAGATTTTTATATAGTGAAAATAAAAAGAGCGCTACTAAAGCATGAAGGTGATCCATTGGAAAGAAAATTAATGAAGAAAGTGTGGGTCTGATTTGTGCCGTGAAGGATTAACCTCCGCGGAATTTCCCTGCAAAACCAATTGCGGCAGTTTGACGGGTGATCGATTGCGTGTAATTACGATGAAACTTTTCCAGAATGCGAAATGATTGAAATTGGTTAGAAAAATTAAAAATATAGTAAGATAAAGTGGGGATGTTGTACCGAAGTAGAAGGTGACGTTTTTGAACCAACAAAGCTTTGCGGTGACGTTGGTGTGCAGTCAAGACTGTGAAGCTTGCATGCCGAGAGAGCGCATCATGGAAAAATCGAGGCGTGGATACGATCGTCCGACGAAATAGAACTTGGTGAGATCCTTCTGATTTACTTTCTGTATATTATATTGTTAAATGATCATATATGTTTGGAATGCGTATTCGCTATTTTTACCATCTTATCATCTATCGGAAGCCGTTTCAGTTCTGGACGCTTTCTAAGTTGATGATAGGAATTAGGGCCGTTTTCCTCATCTCCGCTTAACTCGTGAACTTGGTTCATCCATATAGTTAAACCAAGTTCAATGTCCAAGTATAGGTGAAGAAATTGCCCCTTAAATATAAAAATGCTTGCAAGGACTTGGCCAGGTGTGTGGAGATAAGCGGGTCTATGCTATTGTAGACAGTGGCGAAATCTGCAATGGTAATTGATATGCTTATCTTTGCAACTCCATCCACGATTTGTGCAAGTGTTCATGCTATGCTATGCTATGCTATGCTAACTGGACTGCGACAAAGTGCGGAATCTCAAATAAAAGTGCGATATTGCATCAAATCGTTCCGGTGTCTTCACCGCACTTATTCATCACGAGCTAATGAATAAGTGCGGTGAAGACACCGGAACGATCTGGCGCAAAATCGCACTTGAGATTCCGCACTTCATCGTCGCACTTATAACCGCGCAATGCGCAATATAAAATATTGTGCCAACATGGCTCGTAAGAAGTTCATAACAGTTTATTTTAATTGGCGAGTTTATTTGATGACATTTGAGAAGTGTATTTTAAGGGCATCAGAACTTCAAATGCACAAATCTCAAGGAGTACTCTTCAAAAAATAGTAGGGGGATTCACTTAACAGCGTAAACTGATTAAACTGATTAAACGTCGCGATCACCAAGGCAATCTTCGATTATTTCATTCGCAAAATCATGAAACATTTCAAATAAGCCGAAAATCATGGCTTACGCAGCAATTTAAACTGTTAAGTGAGTACCCCTAGTGTTTTGTTTTTCTTTTATTCTTGCTCACTTGTAATTTGCTTAAAATGAAAAGATCCCGGGGCCTGATTCATTTGTTTGTGGGGTTTGTGCGCTCAAAATCGTACAGGTGCAAAAGTCGGCCATTGTGGCGGCCATCAAGGGATTCTAACAAGTTTGTCCATAATACCTAACAACACTTTTGCAGTAAGGTATGTGCAAATACTAGATGTAAGTTGCATGGTTGATCTACTTTTCACCGAACGTCATTTCCCCGAATTTTAAACGAGCTTGGTGGTCTAGAGGCTATCGCTTCTGATCCATATGCAAAAGGTCCTTGGTTCAATCCCTGGATCGTCCCTTTCCTCCTACTTTGTATCTCTCTATCTACTTTCTCTATTCTCTCCTATGTACACTACCCGCCATAAATATGGAATCGCATATTGCAACACTCATACTGAATATTGCAGCACCCAAAAAAGTTTGGCATCACCCTAAAATGTGATTATTTCAGGTCTTTGAGGCACAAATCATTTATGACCCCCCTAATTCTCTTTCAAAATGCAACTCGTACCCACAACCTAATTGGTTCTAGGTTTATTCTATTTTTCCTCCTTATTTTGGGTGATGCCAAACTTTTTGGGTGCTGCAATACTGAGTATTGCAACGATTCCATATTATTGGCGGGTAGTGTACATAAAAAAACTCATACCTGCATATAGCCATCGCTAGAACCAGAAACAGATTGAAGAAAAAGGCGTTTCCCTTCCTTCCAACTTTTAAGCACAGTGTAAATCTATCATATAACGCCTATAAGTTGCTCAAACGAATCTGCGATATGGAGTACCACGACGGCGACAACATCGAAGAACACTTGATGGAGTTCGAGGATTTGTTCGAGAAGCTGGCCAATGCCGGTACAAAGCTGGACGAAGACCTCCAAGTGGTTCTAGTGTTTCGAAGTTTGCCAAGTTCGTTCGATGCACTGACGACGACTCTAGAAAACGAGCCGATGATGAGCTGACCCTGCAGCTAGTGAAGGGGAAGATCATTAACGAAGTGCTTAAGCGGCGGGAACCATCGGCAGTGGATTCGGTTGTTCTGAAAGCGGACGATAAGAAGAAAAGTGTGGTGTGTTTTTTCTGTGAGAAGCCCGGCCATAAGAAGAAGAACTGCATCTTGTGGCAGCGGCAGAAGAAAGAAGAAGGTGCCAGTAGCTCAGAAGCGAGTGGGCATCGTGAACAGACGAAAGTGTCGAAAAAGCAAGCGAAGGCAAAACTTGCCAAGTCGGAATAGGAAGTTTTTACGTTTCTTGCCAGTGAGTGCGCGACGAAAGAGTGGATTGTCGATTCCGGCGCGAGTTCGCATATGTGCGCGAATCGGAAGTATTTCGTGTCGTTGAGTGAACCGCGGCAGGACACTCCGAAATCCGTAACAGTTGCCGACGGTAAACGGGCGGTAGTGAAAGGCGTCGGATCGTGTAAATTTTCTTGCGTCGGAGGCGGTGGTGACGAAAAGCAGATTTCGCTCAGTGAAGTACTATTCGTTCCGGAGCTCGACATGAATCTCGTGTCGGTAGGCAGGCTCGTTCAGAAGGGAGCGAGAGTCATCTTCGACAAGAACGGCTGCACGATCGCGAACGGCGACAGGATTGCTGCTGTTGCACCGTCGAGCAAGGGCCTCTACTATCTCCAAATGGTGGAACGAGCGAATGCGGTTTCGGGGCAGTGCCATGCAAAGGACTGCATACACGAGTGGCATCGGAAGCTGGGACACCGTGAACCTCAAGCTATTCTGGATCTGGATCGTAAAGGTTTGGCAACCGGAATCAAGGTACGTAACTGCTCAGTTAAAATTACTTGTGAACCCTGCTTGGAAGGGAAGATGGCAAGGCTGCCATTCCCCAAGAAGTCAAAGCGGAAGTCGAAGGCAGTGTTGGATTTGATCCACACTGACTTGTGCGGGCCGATGAATACGGCTACACCTGGTAGTCGTCGATTGCTTCCTATCGCTAATCGATGACTACAGCCGCTATACCACTCTGTACATTCTGAAGAGGAAGTCGGACACGGTGGATGCTATCCGGGACTTCGTGCGTCTGGTGAAAACGCAGTTCGGAAGGCCTCCGAAGATCATTAGATCGGATCAAGGAGGAGAGTATCGCAGCGCAGAGTTGGTTAAATTTCTCAAGCAGGAGGGTATTCAGCAGCAGTTCACGACAGCATACACGCCGCAGCAAAACGGAGTCGCGGAGCGGAAGAACCGTTCGCTCGTGGAAATGGCTCGGTACATGATCATTGAGTCACGATCGCACTATCGGTACTAGGCCGAGGCGGTTAACACGGCAAACTGTCTGCAGAATATGCTGCCAACGAAGCCGGTACAGCAGACGCCCTACGAGATTTGGTACGGGACGAAGCCGGACATGAGCATGCTTCAGGTGTTCGGTTCAGAGGCGTACGTGTTCATCCCGAAGGAGAAGCGGACGAAGCTGCAGTCGAAGGCGCGGAAAATGACTTTCGTTGGGTATTCCCAGCAACATAAAGCGTGGCGTTTCATTGACTTGAAGACAAACGAAGTCGTTTTCAGTCGTGATGCTCGTTTCTTGCAGTCGGGTGAGAAGGTTGAAGATGCGGTCGCTGAGGATTTCTTCGAGCTGCCGGCAAGGCCAACTGGCAATGTGGAGCAGGAAGAGTCGGACGGGTCCGATGAAGAAACCAAGGTTGCAACCATTCATTTGCAAAAATTTACATTCATTTGCTATTATCTCAGTTTAGAAGCATGCTATCGAAAAACAATGTATGGATGAATTGAACCTTGTAGTTTTATCTGAAAGTTCGCCGAATAGCATTAGGGTCGCACACGCATACCAAAGTCGTGAGTGAGCTGTGAAGGCAACTTTCCACAGCGTGAATGGACTTTGGAATGCGTGTGCGACCCAATGTTATTCGGAAAACTTTCGGATAATACTACAAGGTTAAATTCATCCATACATTGTTTTTCGATAGCATGCTTCTGAACTGAGATAATAGCAAATGAATGTAAATTTTTGCAAATGAATGGTTGCAACCTTGGAAGAAACCGATGAATCAGATTGTGGTCCGGACGAAGATAGCGATGAAGAAGAATTTCGTGGTTTCGATGAAGAGTCTTGCGAGAATTTGGTTCGTGACTTCGACGATCCAGCAGACCAAAGTGTGTATGAAGATGCCAGTGGAAGTGAAGAATCTTGCCGAGATGAGAATATCATTCCTATCCAGGAGGAGTCGAACCATTTTCAGGAGGAGCAACTCGCAGGTACACCTCGTCGGTCAGCAAGGTCGTAGTTATCATGAGGCGGTGAGTGGTCCTGAGAGTGATCACTGGAAGGCAGCCATGAACGACGAGCTGAAGTCGCTGCGGGATTGCAAGGCTTGGGAGTGCCGCCAGGTGCCAGGTGCCGCCAGGAAGCAAGACGATCGGATGCCGCTGGATCTAGAAGAAGAAACAGTATGAGCAAGGTAAAATAATACGGTATATACAATAAAAACTCTGTACATTTCTTATGTGAGGTCAATTCTGGAATATTGCAGCGTTGTCTGGTCCCCTTTCAGAATAACGCATATCGACAGGATAGAATCAGTACAAAAACAATTCCTATTATATGCTCTTCGGAAACTAGGTTGGACAGTATTTCCTCTTCCATCATATGAAGCACGCTGCATGCTTATAAACATTCAGACATTAAAAGAGCGTCGTGAGATCGCCATGATCTCATTTGTAAATGATATTATTTCGCAACGAATTAACTCATCTGAAATTTTATCTAAATTCAATTTCTATGCGCCTACACGGCGTCTTCGTAGTCGAACACCTTTTAAAACTTGTTATAATCGGACGGATTACGCTAAATTTGGACCAATTAATCAAATGATGTCAATCTATAATGAACATTGCGAAATGATTGACTTTACAATGTCTCGGCATAATCTGAAATAATATTTCAATAATAACAGAAATAGACACGCATAGTTTGACCGAACTACTTTTTAGACCCCTATAAAAAAAATAAAATGCATTAATAAGAAATAGAAAACAAAATTTATGTATATGTTTATGTCTATGTACTAGTCTACGTTGGATTGACGAAATAAAGAAATAATAATATAAAGCTAGATTAGTCCCTGGCCAAGTTCGCAGGGGTTGACGGTATTAAAGTGAAGGAGTTTCATGTTGATTATTGTAATGTAGTGTTCTTTAGTGAAACATATCACCTTTTTTACACTTTAATGCGCCTCCAACGGTTCATCACGAACCGGCTGCTGCAGATGGAGTATGGCTGCTGATCATATGCATCAGACATGCTCGATAAACAGGAGGAACCGCCAGGGCTCAGTAGAGTCTATTCCCAAGCAATAGTTCCAAATCGGTTGGATTTGAGAAGGTTTTGATGATTGTTACAAATCCTAATAAAAGTTTTATAGGATGTGTGACTGGCTTTGGAACCTGTTACAGCCAGCTGACTTCAAAATGTTGTTTGGGCTCTATTTCCTACGTTTCTCGGTTGATTTTGATAAGTAATTTAGTAGTATCATAGTCGCTTTTTTGGATTTTTACAATGTTAGGTACTTGATTATATTTTCTTTAAATTGAAATCAACCGAAAAATTAATAGTGGGAAGGAGATTTGCAGCACTTAATTGTGCTGATAGATTCGATGCTAACGTGCGAACACTTAAACGCATTGCGTTTGACGTGACAGTTTGGACAAAAAACTGACTGCTTTTTATTACCTGAACAACGTTACTTTTGTATGACTAGGTTGACATTTCTAGGCCACGCATGAAAAAATGACATGGTTTATCTTGGTAGGACCGATAGGACAGAACGAATTTGAATATTTTTCATAGTATTTGTAGGGGGATGAATACATAATAGTTGACAAGCAATTTTTGTTTTATTACAATCAACTGACCAACTTGGCGTATTTTTGTTTATCTCTTAGATGGTGTTATGACACCAACAGAAAAAAATATCAGAAGTTCAGTTACATGTTTATGTGGGTTTTGGACCGATGACAATTTAAGGACACAAGAGATGAACACAGAGGAGTAGAAATCATGAAAACAATTTGACACAGAATCGACTATATTTTAACATACGGGTTCGACTGATTCGATGAATCTATCTAGAAGTATCTAGAAGACAATTGACGCTAAGATTGGAAAAAAGCTTGCAGTTGGGACTAGACTACAATAGTGGCCGATAGGAAACAATAATAGAGTTAATAAACTATAGAGGAAGAATGTCGCTGGCGTCGCTGCCGAAACATCTCTTGCTGGCGGAGATAGGCCGGGCTATAAGTGTCAAAGCGAAAAAGTACACGGAGAAATCAAACTACCTAATTTTTGGGTCGATTTTACTCAAAGCTGAGTATATCGAATAAACTAGTTACCCAAAATTAGGTTGTTTTCCCTCTTTCCCTCACCGATGTTGTCAAAAACAAACAGAGATGCATCTACCCAACGGGGGTCCTTGAGCCCAATAAGCCAATTTTGGGTAAATGCAGGTTTACTAAAATTTGGGTTGAATGAGGGGGGGTCTTGGGTTGAATTTACCTACTCTTGAGTAAATGTTTTTGCTGGAGGTGAAGGCAATTTACCTAGTGTGAGTTTAATCGATTTACTCAAATTTGGCTTATTGGGCCGAACTATGGGATTGCGTCAAAAGAACTTTATTTTGGGTAGTTTGGCGGTTCCGTGTATGCAGTTTGACAGATAGATACCCGACATGTTTGCGAGCGAGAACAAAGGGAACATCAGCGACATTCGTCCTCTATAGTTTATTAACTCTATTGAAACAATGCACTTAGACAGCATTATTATTCATTTTTTTTTAATTTACCCGTAGGCTTTTCGCTGGTTGACAGTACAGTATTTAGCTGTGTACGAAGATACGGATTAGTTGGTGTACAGATGACAGGGTTCTCACGGGCAGTGCTTCAAGCGAGGCTTACATAACAACTGACAATAAAGAAACCTATTTTCCTTGACTTTCAACGACATTCAGCATATTTCCAATAAAACTACACTTCAATGTAGCAAAGACTAAAGCTGCTATGATAGAACAGATCAGAATGACTTAATTGACTATTACCTTGGAGGTTGAATAACTGACAAATTGACAAGAACCTAACTAATTACATGGACCATGCTACAAAAAAACAATTGACAAAAAGAAAAAAAAAGGGGAAACTTTTATTAAAACTTTTTTTGTTCAACGCAGGCCAAAACAGTGTCGACTTGGGCCACACATGCCTACGTACTTCTGTGTGTTGAAACAAAAATAGAGGCTCCTAGAAGCAAATGTAGGGAAAGGGTGCGGTGTAGAACATAAGCACAGTGTTGCTACCGCCGTAATCACTTTGAAAAAAAAAAAAATAATAATATAAAGCTAGATTAGTGGCGCAAGGTTTCACACAACGGTACGGCCTGGATTACGACGAGGTGTTCGCCCCCGTCGCGAAGCAAGTGACGCTTCGTACTCTGTTGACCGTCGCCGGGCGAGACGGAATGAAGGTAAGGCACGTTGATGTGAAGACGGCATATTTGAATGGCGATTTGAAGGAGACCATCTACATGCGGGCACCACCTGGACTAGGAGTTGGAAGTGACAAGGTTTGTCGGTTGCGCAAAAGCGTCTACGGGTTGAAGCAATCAGCCAGGATTTGGAACGAGAAGCTGAAAAATGTTCTGACGCGACTCGGATTCAAGCAGGCGGAAGCTGATCCGTACCTGTTTGTGCGGAAGAAGAGCGATAGCACAGTGTATATCCTCGTCTATGTGGATGATATGCTGGTCGTCACCTCCAATGACAAGGAATACGACGGGATTGTGAAGGCTTTGGTTACGGAGTTCCAAATAACAACACTTGGCGAGGTGAAGCATTTTTTGGGGATAAGAGTGACGAAAGAAGGTGACGCCTACTGCTTGGACCAAAAGGCATACATCGACAAGCTGGTTGAACAGTTTGGACTTGCGGATGCAAAGGTATCAAGAATTCCTATGGACGTCGGATATCTACAGCAAAAGGAGGAGTTGAAGAGTCTACCAAACAATGACAAGTTCCAGAGCCTCGTCGGTGGTTTGCTGTATCTATCAGTGGATACCCGGCCAGACATCGCTATAAGTACGTCGGTTCTTGGGAGGCAGGTGAGCAAACTAACGAATGCGGATTGGACGGAAGCGAAAAGGGTTCTGCGCTACCTGAAGGCGCCAAGCGAGCTGAAGCTGGTATTAGGAGCCGGTAAAGAAGAACTTCAGGGATACGCGGACGCAGACTGGGCCGGAAATGTTAAGGACCGGAAATCGAATTCGGGCTACCTGTTTCGCTTGGGTGGTGGCTTGATTTCGTGGTATGCCAGAAAGCAAGCGTGCGTGGCACTTTCATCGACCGAAGCGGAGTACATTTCGTTAGCTGAAGGTTGCCGGGAGCTGCTCTGGATCAAAAAGTTAATGAAGGACTTCGGGGAGCCTGTACAGAAACCAGTGCAGATCTTCGAAGACAACCAAAGTTGCATCAAGATGTTGGACGAGAACGCAGGACTGAAGCGATCCAAGCACGTGGACACCAAATATCACTTCGTGAAGGATTTGGCAGAATCACGCAACATAAATGTGACATATTGCCCATCGGCGGACATGTTGGCGGACATACTAACAAAACCGCTGAACAGGGTGAAGCTGGAGAACATACGCGGGAGGATTGGTCTACGATTTCAGCGCGATGAGGAGGAGTGATGGCAGCACTGTGCCATTGAGCATCATTGTGCCATTGAGCATCATGCATGCATCGAATACGCAATCGACAGTGTGAATCGACCATTAGTGTAACGCAATGGGGCATGAATGAAGAGGGAAAAGGAGATGAATAAAGATCACACCAGTTTATTACCTCGACCTGTAAAAACGTGTTTTACTGCTTTCTCTGCTATTTTCCATCCAATATAAATGTACGACTCGTACTGAAAAAAATAACTTTTTTGCCATTACGTTGTGAAAAATAGGACATTTCAATTGTCTGAAGTATGTTGAAATGGCCTACTTTTCACCACTGATGCAACTGTGCCGAAAAGTACTACTTTTCGGCACTCTTAAGAGTGCTGAAAAGTAGCACTTTTCGGCACCTTTGGCCTAACGTACTTTTCACTTGCTGCCGCGCCTCCCGTAGGTTCAGCTACTACCTCTACATCCACTGATCTGCTGGAATCTGGATCTAGACGATTTCAATCTCGATTCAAATTGCAAACCAGGTGTAGAGGCTCTTGCTGAATCGACTATTTCTTACCCCTCCACAAAACTGTTTGACGCTGCCCGGGAGCTTGAACATTGCATTGTTGACAACTACTACATCACAGCCTACCTGATCGAACAAAAACCTACGCTGGCAAGCATGGATGCTCGCACATGGTTCCTTCTGATACATGTTTGTGCAGCTAGAAAAGGTCATATTCACCCTTATTCGGCGCGGCGTGTGAGGTGATGCGACAATTCTCACCTCGTCGTCGCATGACTCTTGTCACCCGATTCCGGTTGTCGACGCGAGTGAGGTGAGAGGTTCACTTTTGCTGCAACTGAGAGAATGAACGTAAACAAACATCTTGTTCATCTGAAGAACTGTCAGACTGGCGTGTTACGAGGTGTTACGTGAAAGCTTTCGGATTATGGCGTATCTGAAGAATGTTATTTTTAATGCTTTTTTAATATTGTCAGATTTCACCATTTTTCGAATAAAATATGTAAGAAATTAACTTGTATATACACGTTTTTTTTATTCTCAATAAAAAAAAGTATTTTATATGGATTTTTGGCGGATTTTATTCGCATTTCTGAAAACACCAATTGATCGAACATTTGGCCCTTATCGCAGTTGCCACCTGTAAATTCGTACTTCCAAACATCAAACAGGCGGATTTGTTTTGGGGAAATATTTTTTTGCTAATATCTTAAAACTAATTAATTAGTTTTGTGGTGTATTTTGTGCAATGAGTTGCTTCGAATTCTGGTTCAGTGATGACGAGATCGAGGAAGAAGAGGAACATTTAGATTTTGTTCGTCTCGAACGTCGAAGATTGCGGGATATGAGTAACCCGTTGGAGATACCGGAAGATTCGTAAGTATTTTTATGGTAACAAATTTGTTCCATACATTAACATGGGAAGCTTTTCCACTTTCAGGTTCATATCATACTTTCGAGTAACAAAGGATTTGTTCAGATATTTGATGGACAACGTGGGAAACAAATTAGGAGGATCTGTAAAATCCTCATCCGTTCCACCGATGCTCAGATTAACAGCAGCGTTGAGGTTCTTTGCGGAAGGAAGTTACCAAAAGGGAGTTGGTAACGACTTGTTCGCAGGGATGGCTCAGCCAACGCTTTCGAAAGCATTGTCATCTGTTATTGAAGCTTTTGAGGTCGAAATTTGTCCGGTGGCAATACAGTTCCCCACATCAGAAGCAGAGAAAGATGAAATTAAACGCAGTTTCTATGAAAAAACCGGTTTCCCTGGTGTAATCGGGTGCGTCGATGGCACACATGTCAAGATCTTCAAACCCATTAGCCACATCCAACACCTGTATTACAACAGGAAAGGGTTCCATAGCTTGAACGTCATGCTGGTAAGTGTTAAATGCATGAATTATACCTAGAAAATGTGTTAATATATCTGCTTATATGTTTTTAGGTTTGTGATCATCGGCAGTTTATTCGATATGTCGATGCCAACAGCCCTGGTGCCAATCACGATTCATTCATATGGAACAACAACGAATTAGATGCTGTTTTGAATCAAAATTATCGAAATGGAGAAACCAACACATGGCTTTTAGGTGAGTTACAAAGGTTTAGCAAAGTGTGAATATGGATGCAAATATAACAGGTTCCTTAGACACATCTCATTTAGCCGGTTCCTGTACAACGATTGAACCGTACGATTTACAGCACTAAGAAGAAATAAGGAAACAAATTCATGAGACCATTTAATCAGACAAGACCTATTTTGGGCACTTTCCACTATAATTCAGCCAAATCCACACCAACTGACGTGCATTTTCGTACACAACTAGATGTATATGTTATGAAATTAACTTAGGATTTTCCATATCCACACATGTCTATGCTATATCATTAATCAATAGCATTTACTATTCTTATCAAGATTCTTATCAATTGCAGGTGATGCAGGATATCCTCTAAAACCGTATTTAATTACACCATTTCGGTCATCTGCAAATCTACCGAACTCCTCGAGGCAAACAAAGTTCAATGAAATTCATTCAAAAACCAGAAATATAATCGAGAGGACTATCGGAGTAATGAAGAATGTGTTCCGATGCATATTGGCAGCACGTCAATTACACTATAAACCTGAAAAAGCAGCAAGAATTGTAAATGTGTGCTGTGCGTTGCATAATTTGAGGAAAAAGTTCAATGTACCCGAAGACAACATACAATGGGAAGAGCCGGACGACAATGAAGTGTTGGATCCTCCATATGAAGGCGAACCAGATGCATCAGCAAATGAAATAAGAGAAGAAATAATGTATTCTATCACGTAAATTTACAATTAACTTGTATGTATTTATAATAAGTGAAAATAAATCTTAAATACATATATGGATACATTGATTTTTTTTTAATTATTTTTTTTATGTTTTTATTAGTGTGTATTTTAACTAAAAGCTAATTCTACACTACTTCCACAGAGAACAGACGTCTCTTCGCTTTCTGCCTTGTGTAAAACTTTGTAACGGTCATATCAGAGTATGTGGCTATGCTCCCGTTGCGCGGCGCTAGCATCCCATCACTTACATTGTTGTGTTGTCAAATTTGTTTCCAGTGCTCGCCGTTTTTGGCCGTTTGGCACTCGTGTCGCTTTGCGGGCTAGTGTATTTTAACGATGAACACTGCCATCGTGGGGTCAAATCGACTTTATATGTGGGGCAGTCTCCGTTGGTGGCGTTGAGGTACACTTAAATCCTTTACACACGATTTCGACGTATTTTTGTTCGAGCTTAAACGTCTGTTCTCTGTGCTACTTCCTTGTTAATTGTGATATTCACTTAATATGTATACGAAAATTTTCAACGGTCTGTCAAACCAACTAAGGGTGAATAAGAATTATGTGGTGCGGGGGCATTTGGGAAGAGGGTCCTGTAACTAAGAATTGCTTCAAAATTTTGTCCAGGGATTTTTCGAGAATTCCTTCAGAGGTTCTTTTTTATTCTTGATTTTCTCCAGCGATTTTTTCGGGGATTTCTCCACGGATACCCTCAGAAAGTTCTCCAGGGATCCCATCAGGAATATTTCTAGTGATACCTTCGCGAATTCCTCAAAGGATTCCTTCAGCGTTCTTGTTAGAGATTTCTTGGAAAATTTCGGTATAGTATAGGAGAACGAGATTCCGAGAAACATTCCAATATTTTTTTCTTAAGCTCCTCTAAGGATTTCGTCGAGAATTCCTCCAAATAAATACATTTTCTATATGAATTCTAGCAGATCTTGTCAAAGAATAATCAGAGAAACTCTAGCGGGAATAGGGTCTCTGCTAGTAGCACGCATGTCCTATAAAGCATTATGTGACTCTTATAAGACTAAATTTGGTCATATAGTTGTATCGATTCATAAACACATGTGTGCTACTAGGAAGAAATTCTTGCGGAATTCTCAGAGGAATTCTAGCAGAATTTCTAGAGGAATTCTAGAAAAATTCCCAGCGGTAATCTAGCAGAATTCTAGCTCAGAGGCATTCTGGGGAAATTCTAACGGAATTCCCAGAGAAATTATAGCGAAATGCCTGGAAAAAAAATTCTTGCAGAATTACCAGGGGAATTCTAGCAGAATTCCGAGGGGAATTCTAGTGGAATTCCCAGTGGAATTCTAGCGAAACTCTAACGGAATCATCAGAGAAATTCAAGTGGAATTGCCAGAGGAATTCTAGCGAATTTCTCAGAGGAATTTTAGCGGGATTCCCAGAAGGATTATAGTGGAATTCCCAGAACAATTCTAGTCGAATTCCAAGAAGAATTCTAACGAAACTCTCAGATGAATTCTAGCAGAATTCTCAGAGGAATTCTAGCGAAATTTCTAGAGCATTTCTTGCATAAAAGTGCTCAGGAGTTTCTCCGGGAATTCCTCCAGGAGTTCCTCTAGGATTCCTGGAATTCCTCAAGTTGTTCCTCCAGGATTCCTGAAATTCACGGAAATTCTTGCAGGAGTTCCTCCGGGAATTTTTTAAAGAGTTCCTGAAATTCCTCCAGAAGTTTCTTATGAATTTCTCCGCAAATTCCTACAGGAGTTTCTCTGGGAATTCCTACAGGAGTTCCTAAGAGGATTCTTCCTGACATTCTTCCAGGAGTTCCACCGGGAATAAGGAGTTCCTTCGGGAATTCTTTCAGGAATTCCTCCGAGAATTCCTTCGGGAATTCCTCCAAAATTTCTCCAAAACTTCTCCGGGAATTCCCAAAGAAAATTCCGTCAGGAGTTCTTCCGGGAACTATTCCAAGAATTTCTCCGAGAATTCTGTCAGGAATTTCATTAAATATTCTTCCAGTAGTTCCACCGGAAATTCTTTCAGGAGTTTCTCCGTGATTCAGTAATTTCTCCAAAAATTCCTGTAGAAAAAAATCCTGAGGAACTCCTGGAAGAGTTGCCGAAAAAAATCCTGGAAGAATTCTTTGAGGAGCTCCTGGAAGAATTTCCGGAGATATTCCTGGTAGAATCCTCGGACAAACTCCTGCAATAATTCCTAGAGAAACTCCTGGAAGAATTCTTGGAGGAATTCTTAGAAGAAATCTCGCAGGAACTTATGGATTATCCCTGCAGGAACTTCTGTAAAAGTTCCCGAAGAAACTTCTGCGGTATTCTTTGAAGTAACTCCTGGAAGGATTCCTAGAGGCATTATTGGAAGAACTCTTGGATTAATTTCCGGAAGAACTCATGAAGAAACCCCCTCCTGAAGGTGCTCCTTAAAGAATTCTCATAGAAACTCCCGCAAGAATCTCCACAGGAATTCCTAAAAAAAACTCCCGGAGGAAGACCTGCAAGAGTTCTTAGAGGAACTCCTGGAAGATTTTTTGGAGCAACTCCTGGAAGAATTATTGGAGGAAGGCCTGAAAGAAATCCCGGAGATATTCCTTCAACAATTCCCGAGAAAACTCCTCAGAAATCACCAAAGGAAATCCTGGAAAAATTACCGGAGCGACTCTCGGAGGAATTACTGGAGGAACTCCTGCAGAATTCCTGGAGGTAATCCTTCAGAAACCTCCGGGAGATCTCCTGGAGAAACCCCTGAAATCATTCTTGGAATTCTTGGAGTAACTACTGGAAGAATTCTTGGAGATATTCTTGGAAGAATTCTCGGGGAAACTTCTGCAGTGTTAATTCCCGGAGGAATTCCTGAAGGAACTCCTAGAACAATTCCCGGAGGAGTTCCCGTAGCAACTCCCGCAAGAATTCCCGGAGGAACTTCTGGAGAAATTCCTGGAAAAACTTCCTGGAGGAATGTTCGGAAAATTTATGAATTTTCCCGGAAGAATTCCTAGAGGAATTCCCCGACAAACTCCTGCAGGAATTTCCGGAGGAACTCCTGCAGTAATTTCCAGGAATCCTGGAGAAATCCTCCAGGATACCTGGAGAATTCTTGTAGGAACTCCTGGATGA
Organism: Aedes albopictus; assembly: GCF_035046485.1. Lineage (NCBI taxonomy): Eukaryota > Metazoa > Arthropoda > Insecta > Diptera > Culicidae > Aedes > Aedes albopictus. The sequence continues at coordinate 121,811,850 of NC_085137.1, read as the reverse complement.
ATTCCCGGAGAAACTTTTTTAGGAACTCCCGGAGAAACTCGTGGTGGAATTTCCGGAGAAACTCTTGCATTACCGAAGAACTCCTTGAAAATTCCTGGACAAACTCACAGTAATAACAGTGTTAAAAAAAGGATTCTGGAGGTTTTTTTAATTCCCGAAGAAATCCATAAAAGAGTCCCTGTTGGAATTCATAAAAAAGAGGGAGAAAATAAAAGAAAAATGCCTGAAGAAATTTAGGGAGCAATTCTTAAACAAACATCAAAAAGCTATTCTCGTAGGAATTTTCGAGAAATCCGTAAAAAACTTTCGAATAAATCCCTGGATGAATTTCCAATGGAGCTCAAAGCGTCTTTAAAGTATGTTTCGACGAATATCTGGACTAATTCATGATAGAATATGTGGAAGAATTCCCTACAGAATCCTGGGAGTTCAAGAAAGAGTTGGAAATTTCCCCAAAATTCTATGTATTCTTAATAAGCAAGACAGCAATTTTACAACCGTCTCTTCTGTCGGTGAAAGAACCTTCAATGAGTTTGGTCCACCACCAAACTTCTCGTTTGTTGTGGGCCAGCTTGTTTTTTTTTTTTACCTTTAATTTGAAGTCAGTCCAAACCTTGAAATAAAGAATCAGTTTATTATATTTAAATAAATTATCATTTTTTTTTTAATTTGCCTTCTGCCAATCTTTGACTGAGCGAGTCGGAGGTCCCAGGCTATTGAGTTCGACGGACTCAATAATTTGCCAAGAGTACTAAGAGAACCCAAATCGGTTGAGAAACGGCTGAGATTTTTTTTACGATACATTTTGTCAAAAATCTCTCAAAAAGTTACTCCCAAGTACATTTGGATCTCAGTAACCAAATGTCCAATCGAAAAAAAAAATCATGGACGTTCTACTAGAATATTGTAGCTTTGCTTTCCATCGGTTGATAGACGACAAAAAATATTAACATACATTTTCAAAAATCTCTTGAAAAGTTACAAAAAATACAACTTATTACTCCCAAGAACTTCTTCTTCTTTTTCTTCTTTATGGCTTGACGTTCGCGTTGGAACTAGGCCTGCCTCTCTTCAACTTAGTGTTCTTAAAGCACTTCCTCTCTCTCTCTCTCTCTCTTCTTGGCGTAACGTCCTCACTGGGACAAAGCCTGCTTCTCAGCTTAGTGTTCTATGAGCACTTCCACAGTTATTAACTGAGAGCTTCCTCTGCCAATGACCATTTTGCATGTGTATATCGTGTGGCAGGCACGAAGATACTCTATGCCCAAGGAAGTCAAGGAAATTTCCTTTACGAAAAGATCCTGGACCGACCGGGAATCGAACCCGTCACCCTCAGCATGGTCATGCTGAATACCCGTGCGTTTACCGCCTCGGCTATATGGGCCCTAAAGCACTTCCACAGTTTATAATTAAAGGGCTTTCTTTGCCTGATATTGCATGAATTTGTACATTGTGTTGCAAGTACTCTATGTCAAAAATCTCTCAAAAACTTAAATTGTATAGTACTTGTAGGAACTCTTCGAAAGATATCTGTCGGCGTCGGTGGTGTAGTGGTAAGCGTGGTTGCCTCTCACCCCAGTCGGTCGGGGTTCAATTCCCGTCGACGCCGATGGGATTTTCTGAGACATAAAATCCGTAATCACGCCTTCCATCGGATAGGAAGTAAAGTAGTAGGTCCCGGCCCATGTGTTGATGGGTTCGATATGTAGGGTCCTCAGGTGTGGGGGCTGTCTCCCTGGGGGCGTCGAAATTTAAGGCTTAGCTCCTAGACCCAGCCGACGTAAAACACAACTGGCTTCGAACGGTGATAGTTGGCCAGAAAAAAGAAAAGAATATCTCGGTAACCAAATGTCCAATCGAAATAAAACTCAATAGCGCTCTACTAGGATGTAGCTTTCATTTTGTACTAAGACAACCCAAATCGGTTGACAGACGACTTGACTTTTTTTTTTACTCGGATCGAATGTCGGTTCTCCAAGTGGTTTTTACACCCTTCTTAGGGGCGTAAGAAAAGTAAAAGGATTAACACAACCAGGAGAGTTCCACGGAGCGGTTCGGGAACGTAAATTGGAGGAATTATATGAAGGATCTCTGGTGGAGCTGGAGAAGTCCTTCTAAAATTTTCCGTAATCGATTCTAAAAGGGTTTTTTTTATCTAAGATTGTTTTTCTGATATAAGTATTACCTTCGTTCTTGCTATATTTTCATCTTTTTCTCAAGATCTCCATCTCTGTGCGTTTTTTTCATGTAGTATTAAATAATTTTGCCAACAGTATTATTCCTTATATTTCATAAAATTGTGTATTTTTGAAAGAAAAACATAACAAATGCGAGTTCCTTACTTCTTTCGATACTGACGCTCTAGGATGTCAAGTTTCTTCTTCTTATACTGCAGCAGTTCTATTTTGTACTCCAGGTCAGCTTTCCTGTCCTTTTCCTTCTGCAACAAGTATTCCTTCCGATTTTTTACCTCTTCCTCCCGAAGCTTACACATTTTACGTGCGTATCGCGCACAGTCTCCAGTATGCTCGACAATCTTCTGCATGCATTTTGTTTGCTCCATCAATAGCTCGTGTCGAACATCCCGAGTATTTGACTGCTTCCGCCTGTTGCCGAAATTGCCTGTTGCCGCAAGGTACTTGATAGTAGCGGGGATCCGGGCGGTGAAGGATGCAAACTTGGTTGGCTGACAAGCGGAGAAGCCGATGGCGGTGGACGACGAGGTAGACCAAATGCTGATCCTGTAGTATTACTTAAGTAAATTTATTGTTCTAAATAAAGGAAAAAAAAGCTTACCGGAATGGTTTACCGTTTTGTCCAGAGAAAGCATTTCCACAACTGCCTCCTCGCATGGCGACAGCACTTTCATATTGTTGGGTCCACCTCCAGTCGCATTGACCTCCCGTTTGTTGTGGGCCAGTTTATGTTTGACTTTCAGCTTGTAGTCGGTCCAAACCTTTAAATAAGAAATAATCAACTTAAATCACACATACCTTCAGAGACTTTATAACACAAACCTTTTGCCAATCCTTCACCGTTCGGATCGGGGGACCCAGGCTGTTTAATCCGGCAGCTAACTCCTTCCAAACTGAAACGAAAGCATCTTGGCTTACTCCAGATGCTTCACTGAATTTTAGGCCCTTTGCCACCGTCGGATGCGCTTCCATCCTGCTTACCAGATGCTCAAACTGTTTGCGATTGGTCACGCGTACACTAAAATACACGATTTTCATGAAAAATAATCTTACTCAGGCATTAAAGAAATAAAACACTTACCGTTTCACCTCCATTTTTGCGTTGTTTGAACGCTCTCGACTCCTTCTGAGGTAGCGACAATTCTCACGCGAAAACGTCACCCGTGCGCGACATTTGTCGATACAAGTCGACTGTCGGAATGCGGTGAGAGTTCATTGGTGTTCACTCACATCGACTCTTGTCACCGCTTTCGCCTACGGGAATCGCGTGACACATACGACTCGACTTTTGTCACGTCACACGCCGAGCAGAATAAACGTGATTGAATGGGTATTTTTCGTAATGGCAAAAAATTTTGTATGCAACTCGTTGCAAAACTCGATTTTTTCAGCACTCGTCGTATTTATCCAACTCGGCAAGCCTCGTTGGATAAATGTACGACTCGTGCTGAAAAAATCATCATTTTGCAACTTGTTGCATAAATAACTATTTCAACTTGTTACATAAACTATTATGCAATGCTTTTTTCATTATACAATTCATTTGGGTTGCATAATGTTCATAATGCAATTGAAATGAGTTGCATTATGAACATTATGCAACTATTTTTCATTATGCATAACTCATTTCAGAGCTAGAAACTAGAAACAATAATACTGAATTTCATAATGCGTTTTTATGCAATCCTTGCACTTTTGCCTGCGCAGGCTGCAGCCTCTCGAGGTTTGATATAATTTTGCAATTTTATTTGACTCATTGTTTCACGAACCATTTATATTACATCTCCACAGAGCATCTCCTCATTCGGGTTCCGTTCACGGCGATCGTCTCGGATGCTGCGTGCGCCACAAACACCACCACGTGCACGCGGTTTCACACTCGCGCGCGTATCGCGATTCCGCGCGCGGAGATGTGGTGAGGGTGTTCGCACATCGCGCACATCAAACCGTCATCGTCATAAAAGATGTAATTGTGCCTTGAACGTAAACAAAGTAACCAGTGATTTTGTGCTGCTGCAGTCTGCTCCAATTTTGTCGTCCCGAGCGAAAGACCTGTCAAAAGTGTCTTTTTTATTCTGTCTGCGTAGCTCCTCTGGATGTCCCGATGGATTCTGGACTGGGTAGCTCCTCGGTTGAAGATGTGGCCATTGCCGCTCCGGAGCAGCAGCCAGGCGGAGAAGCACCACAGCAGCAGCAGCAGCAAGCCCTAGGCTGCTGCCAGACGGCGGCGGCGGAGGGTGGCGATTGTGCGAAATGCGGCGAAACTCGTTTGCTGGACGTCGGCCTGGTGGAGGAACTGAACTTGGTGTTCGAGCGACGTCTTCGGATCGTGGAGGAACACGGGAACGACAGTCACATCAAGGTGAGTACAGAACCGACTGAAGCGTGGCATGCATAGGTTCCCGCCTGCAGCATCCAAGGTCGCTGGAGCGCGACGAGACGCAACAGGTGGCACGCGTGCCTGATGGGCTGCGTTTATTCGCGTCCGTCGGATAGCGCAAAGGACCTTGAATGGGATGCAATAATAATAACAATTAAAAGGCAAATTCATATAAACAACGCATGGCTGTCGTATGACATTACATACCTATACATCGGAATTCAACAAGGTGCTGTGCATAAATTTGGCTTTTTCTTCATTAATTTGTTATCTGTTTGTTATTTATGTTATCATTGTTTTTCTGTTTTAGTTTATTTTTGTTCAAACATAAACAACGAAAAGCATATTTTTTTCTGTTTCTTTAATCTTTAATGTATGTGCCTTGTTGATTATTCATTTTTTTTTTTTTATGTCTTTATTTATGAGATTTTCAGCCCAAGGCTGGTTCATCTCAGGATTATTCATTTTCTTTTCATTAAACTATTTTAACCTTTCTAAATATGTTTTGATAAACACGGTCCGCGATTTTCAGTTGACAAAATTAATTGTTCGACGTCTTTTAGCACATCTTTTTTTACTGTAGAATACATTCCAAAAGTAAAAATATGGAGTTTGTTATGAAATTTAATTGTTTTTTAATGTCTTTTAGCACATCTTGGTTGCACAGTTCAATTGATTTCTGACTGTGACGCCGTCAAGAGGTTGGTACCACATTTGTGTTCGCATTTTTGGATTTTTTTTTGTTGAACGCAAGAATGACACATATTACAGTTCCAGTACCCGGTGTCGCCGCCAGTAATAGAGTTAAGAAACTATAGAGGACGAATGTCGCTGCTGTTCCCTTTGTTCTCGTTCGGAAACATGTCGGGTATCTATATGTCAAACTGCATACTTTTTCGCTTTGACACTTATAGCCCGGCCTATCTCCGCCAGCAAGAGATGTTTCGGCAGCGACGCCAGCGACATTCGTCCTCTATAGTTTATTAACTCTATTCCGCCAGTAGCTACTTTGGTCTCCGGTTAGGGAGATCTTGTTCGCCTGGGCTTTCGACCTTTGCAACCAGAAGCTACTTTGTTCTCCGGTTAGGGAGACCGTTTCACTACTGATTGTGAAGTTTCTTCAAGCTACTTTTTTCTCCGGTTAGGGAGAGAAGTTTTCACTTGGTGAGAAACTGTTTCAAAAATAACCTTATCCGGTTTCGGATTAGTGAGAACACTTTGGAATGATCTTTGAACTTCAACTTTATTTACAATTCTTACGGTGTGTATCTTAATTCTACGTGCTGCATTATTGATGTTTAATAGTTAGGTTTACAAGTTGTCAAAAACGAAATTTTCATATCCCTTTCAGGACCTGGGATTTACAAAATATGTCATAAATCTAATAGAAAAGGGGCTTGGACTTGTTTGTCGCTGAATAGGTTGATATTTTATTTATTTCCTCTTATGTGCTATGTCCCTCTCGAATCTGGGATTTTCGATATTTTTTATCTGTTTTCGTGTTTCCTAACTTCAGAACCGAAGAGGCTTATTAGTTAAGGCAAGGTTTTAAGTATAGAATTGTGAAACATTTGTACGAATATTAATCTAGTTCCTATCTAGCACACGGGGTGAAAAGAGATGAAATCTTAAGCGATCTGCTATTCCTAAGCCACATGTGGGCGTGTTTTTCCTAGCTCGAGTGCATCTGCATATGCACGCTTAGTCCTATTTCAAGTGGTGCAATAAAGTTATGTAATCGGAGGTCCTTATTTTGCGCTCTACTTTTTATTTCATTTTCTCATTTTGGTATCGACATCGACCATGCTTCGATGGACCGTCGGGAAATTGGTTTCTATGGCTGGTTTTTTTTATTATTGATTACTCGCGGCGATACCCGGATTGACGCTTTAAAATATTCTAAATTTTAAGACATTCTTCCAGGAATGATTGAATTCCTCCAGGAAAGTAATTTCGATATCCTAACAAAAAAGGATATGTTTACTTCCTTCCGGAAGGCATTTCTCCTCGAGTTCATCTTCACAGATTCCTATAAAAGTTTCGTCTAGAATACTTTTAGGAAAATCTACAGGATTTTTTCCAATCAATCACTCGCCAAGAAGTTCCTCTAGAATTCTTCTAGATTACCTTGTACCATGCCGCTTGTTTATCTTTTGGAATTCGATAAGATTTTTATAGAAGTTCTGCCCCTTATGATTTCTTCAGAAATTCTCGGATCAACCTAGAAGTCTCTTTTGAAATTTATCCTGGAGTTTGTTTGGGGATCCCTTCAACTATTCCACCAGGAATTGAAATTTATTACCCTTTCTTATGCATTATGTTGGCAACAGCTCGCTAACGTAGTGTACGGTTTGTGTCTAGCATGGCCCTAATGCACAAGGTGATCAAAGGAAATCATTCTGGGATTAAACCTAGACATCCTGCTGAAATTCATCATAGAGTAGCTTTGGAGATTCACCAAGATTTTACTTTTGAAATATAGGAGTTTCTCCGTTTCTTCAGAATTTCCTGTGGGAATTCTTTTAAGATTACTTTCTGAAATCCCTCCAGAAAATTTTTCTCCAGTGGTTCTTTCTGGGGTTCCTCCAGAATTTCTTTCTGAGATTCCTTCAACATTTTTTTCTAGAAGTTCATCAGAAGTTCTTTCTTGGATTCTTTAAAGAGTTTCTTATGATATTTGTCCCTGAAATGCCCTCCATTCAAAAATTTCTTTGAAGGATTCCTACAGGACTTTGTTTTGGTATTTATGCGCAGTAGAAACACCTACTGGAACTTTTACTATGAATACTTCCAAGAGATTTTCCAAGAAGATTTTATCTTTCATCTTTGTTATTTTCCATGATTGCTAGATGAACCAGCCTTGGGCTGAAAATCTTGTTAATAAAGATAATATAATAATGATGATTCTCCCGGATTTCTTACTGCGTTTCCTGGGAATCTCCCAGAAGTTTAATCTAATAATCTTCCAGGAATTATTCCTCAAACCCTCCAGAAGTTTCTTCAGGAAGTCCTCCTGATATTGTGTATAGAAATCTCCGGAGAGTTAGTCCTGAGAATCCTCCAGAAGTTCCTAGTGGGAAACCTTGAGAAATTCCATCTAGGAATCCTGTATAAGTTCATTCAAGAAATTATCCAACTGTTCCTCGAGATATACCTTCAGAATTGAAGGGGTTTCTTTTGGATTTTTGAGAATCCTTCAAGAGTTGCTGGAGAAATCCCCAGATTGTTTTTCAAGATCCAAGACTCTTAATTTCTTAAAGACTTAACTCCTAATTCACCTAAAGGAACTTCTGAATTATTTCCTGACGATTTCTCAGAAGAAATCCATTAAGGATTCTGAAGGAATACAAGGTAGAATTGCTAGTAGGAATTACTGAAGAAAACCAAGATTGCATTTATGGTGCAATCCAAGGACGAAATCCTGGATAAAATTCTATAGAAATCTCCAGTTAGCCTAGTGAATATAGAAATCTCGGTCGGGAAAATTTGGACAGGGTATCAAGGATGACAAGAGAGAACTCTGGTAGAAATTTGAAGTCCGTCGGAAAGAAATAGCTACCAGGAGAAAAGAATTCAGCACATCGCGTAATTTCAAGAAAATCGCGAAAAAAAACCGCGTGAAATTTATTTCACTTAAGTTTTGTAAAACAGATTGTAGTGTAAAAATGCAGGCAATGACAGGCAAAAAAAGCCCTAAACTGTTTAAGTTCTCGAAGAACACTTGAAGAGGTAGGCCAAGTTCCAGTTGGTTCGAAGAGCCGTAAAGAAGAAGAAGAAGAAGAAGAATGGAGAAGACAGATCTGCAGAAAGAAGTTCTTGGAGAAATACCCAGATGGACATCCTGGAGCAATCCCCGGAAGGCACACCAATTAGGGTGCCCTAATCGAGTCCGTCCTTTGATGGTTTTATGTGCACATCCCATCTATTATTAATCTATCATGATTAGCTATAGCTTAGTATAGTATACTTATGTTACACTTGGAAAATGATCGAGCCATTTTACAAAACGATAAAATTGTTGATGATGATATTGAAATTCACGTGTAACCTCCTGTCATTTCCTGTCAGGTGTTTATTAATTAAATTGGCAAGGTTTAGTTTTTCTAATGGACTATTGGTTTAATTTTTGTCATGTTCAAATAAGAAGTAAAATTATGCGAGAGAGAAAGCATGAATTAAAATGATTTACAGCTGAATTTGAAATGGGTTGAAAGCTACTGTAGCATATCCGTCTTCTTTGTCATCATTGGTGGTTGCTTCAAATTCACTCATGAATGCATTGCCTCAAGATTAATGTTAAACTATGAATAACTCGTGTTCGACGGAACAAATTTGACAAAAACTTTAGTGTTGACAAAAACGGAATGAAATGTTGACGAAATCGGATAGTGACAAAAACGGTTAGTGATAAAAACGAATAGTGACAAAAACGGAACATACCTGTATCTGAATCCTGGAATTTCTTCAGGTGTTCCTTCTTGGTTTACCCCAAATGTGCCTTATTAAATTTCTTTTGGAGTTTCTTCGGGGATTTTTTAAAGAAATTCCAATAGGAACTAAAATTTATTAAGAAAATCATTCGAGATTTTATTCAAGACATCCTCTTGAAATTCATCAAAGAGTTGCTTTTGAGATTTTCCTCCCGAAATTTCTGAAAGATTCTTCAGAATTTCCTACGGGAATTCTTCCAAGATTATTTTCAGAAATCCCTCCAGAAATTATTTCTGGTGTACCTTCTGGTATACAAAAGTGACCCAGTTTCTTCTAAGATTCCTTCAATAGTTTTCTAGGATTTCATTAGGAGCTCTTTCTGCGATTCTTTAACCCGGGAGCGGTCTCGTCGTGTACTGAGTACACGCACCATAAAAAAAAAATGCACGCATGTGGTACACAGTGTGAGCGCGGCGTTGCTGCAGGTAGTCAAAGACGCGACTGCTCGAAGAGTTAAAGAGTTTCGCCTGTTTTTTTTTGGGAAATCCTTCTGTGGCTTCGTGGCCGTGCGGCTAGTGTTACCAAGCATTTATTTGCACCGTGCTGGGGAGTGCGGGTTCGATTCCCGCCGCAGCTGTCAGGAAAAGTTTTCGGCTGTGCCACTGGGCGTTGCATGCTTGTCCGTTGTCTAGTGTCTTGCTTCCTTCAAAGATCAAATAGCTCACTGGAAGTATTGAACGTGTCCGTGTCTTTTGTGGGACTCTAATTTCTTCAAGAGGTTTGCGTAGAGCAGGAGTCCTTTTCTGGCATTTGTGCGCAGCACATCCTTCATTTGTCTTTGGAATTTCTCCAAGATTCTTACTGCGTTCTTTTCAAGAGTTCCTTGTGGCAATCCTTCAGGAGTTTATCCTAGGAATCCTCTAGTAGTTGCTTTTGATAGTCCTTCAAGAATTACTGCTGCAAATCCCCCAGAAGTTCCTTCTGAGAACCCTCCTAGTAATCCTTTTAGAAATGTTCCGGGGTTTATTGCTGGAAATCCTCCAGAAGTTCCTTCTAGAAATCCTGCAGATTTTTTTCAAGAAATAATCTTTTAAGAGTTCCTTGTGAATAACCTTCAGAATTGACGGAATTTCTTTGGCAGCTTCTTCTGAGTATGCTTTAGGTGTTCCTGGTAAAATCCCTAGATCGAGTTCCTTGATCCTAGACTTTCTAAAGAAACTTATTCCTAGCAGATTAAACTCCTAAATCCTCAATCCTAAAGAAATTTCTAAAGTATTTGCTGGAGAAATCCTCAGAAGAAATCCAATAAGAAGGCATACAGGCAGAATCCACAGAAGGCATACAGGGTGGAATCTCTAGCAGAAAGTATTGGAGAAATCAAACATCGCAGTTTTGGACTAATCGGAATCCCGGATAAAAAATTTGTAAAAATTCCAGTGGGTCGGGATTTCTAGACTTCTCGGGTATAGTGTAATATTAATAATATTAATCCGTACTTCCTTTTTCAGGCATTTCCTCGTTATTGTTTCCAAAATTCCTGGCTGTGATCGTCCTTGGATTTTTCTCAGGAATTTTCCCAGAATTCCCTGTGTGTCCCAGGCTTTTTTGGGTGTCCCTTTTGGGATTTCTCCAATAAATACTTCAGGAGTTCTGGCCCTGAGATTCTGAAGCGAACTTTAGCTTAAACAACTGTTGTTCAGCTATAGTATACTTCTGTTTCTTGGGTAGTTGTTCCTATAACAGTTCTCCGAATACCATAACCATGAAAGCCATTACTCCGAATTCCAATACCCCGAATGACGTTACCCAGAATAGCTCTTTTCCCCGAATACCATTACTCCGAATAGCCCATTTCCCTGAATGTGATTTCCCCGAAGATGATATTACCCCGAACAATATTTTCCAATACAGTCATGACTCGCTGGTTGGGGGCTTAAGGTTCAACTCACAATTTATGTGTATTGGTGAAAGCGTCAACTGACTCTACAGAGAGTAAACAAACACTTCTGCAAGCAGATGAGCAGAGGAGGCAGGTTCGTTAGTGCATTTCACTTGTCTCTTTCCCATCTTCAACTTGTTTATCACGCTGTGCATATGACGCAAGAAATATGCCCTTATAGGCAATGGGAGAATAAAAGAAACAGCAAATCAAGATATGCCACACCATGTATGTGCACTACATGGAAGTAAATACCGCGCCAGTTGGAAAGTGAACAACGATTTTGTGCAGTTTTCGCGATTGGGTGGCTATCGTTGCGAACTTTTTCGTGATATAGTGAATATTTTTCCATTTGTGAAGCCGGTGAAACATTTTACACTGCGATTTTGGAAGTAATTACGTTTCGAGAGGCATTTAAAAATTGAGACTGTTCCTGGTAAGATAGTGCTAGTGAAATGGTGCAAGCTGGTGTGCGTTGGGGGCGGAATTTGGAAAGATAGCGCACAATTTATAAAATAGCAGTTTTGCAGTGAAATATTGTGAAAATATTGTGCTTTTTTGTCTCATTGAAAAGGTAAGTGTCCTGAGCCAGCGTTGAAGCAAATTTTAAAATAACTCGATATCACATAGTGGTGAAAATTCGGGTATTTCTTCATCTTCAATTAAAAACTCACACATATGAGAAAATTTTGTAAGCATGTGTCAGAAAATCCAAAGTCATTTCATCCTTAATAGTTGGGTGGCTTTTTAGTTGGGGCTCCGTTAGTTGAGCTGTCAGCCAACTAAAAAGCACCTGGATATGTCATAATTCAATGTCAAACTGAAAATGACAACCAATCTGTAATTCCGAGGGGCGAGCTTATGAGTTTTTGGTTTCTTAAACTTTACTGGTAATCGAGAAGAATTTCTATTTCATAAAACAAACAATATGTACAATTACTGCAAAATGCAAAACGTCGGCAGTCTTTATTTTGTCGATCATTGAAAGCGTTTTGTGCTTGCATTTTGGTCCGGGTGGTTTCATAAACATCTGTATTTTAACTTCACCGACTAAAAATGGATGAAAATAATTATTTCTCGCATTGGTCATATATGTTCTTGCAAAACGTATCAGTTTTGCTCTAAACGTAAAACAAATTGAAAAAATTTACTTTTTACATGATTAAACATGATTAAAAAAAACAATGCGTACGCCCCTTGTGCTGCTGTCACTTCACCCAACTAGCGAATCGAATTCATTGGTTGGGAGGAGGTTGTGGCTCAACGAGCGGGTTCCGACTGTAGTTATTGTCAAAGTAAACTTATGTCTGTGGAAAAATAGTTTCAATTTTCATCAGAGACTAGCTGTCCCGGGAAACGTCGTACTGCCTGCTGACTGTGTTTTTTTATGTTCGGCTTCATAGAAAAGTACCGCTCAAAACGGAATTTCAGAATTTCCCGTTTTACTTGACTTCCCGGACTTTTTTTTCAATTAATTTTTCGTACGAACACGTCGGAGCCCTGCACGAATGCAACAGTGAAAGAATTAAGTATATCTGTTGACTCGTTCCCAAGTCTATTCGTGACATACAAACACCATTCCATGTTTCGGGGTAATAGATTTAGGGGAAGTGTTACAGGACCCTGGATTGATCTCTCATGCTCTCGCCGTTCTGCGTGCTCGCCGATAGCATTCCGTTATGCCTTCGGTCGATGCAAAATCGCAGACATTAGTTCAGAAGTAGAGGGTTAGGGGGCAAGATGGCCACCCTAAGCTTAGGCCTCGAAAGAGCAGTAACTATAATGAAATTATGTCTAATTAGCAATCATCCGCTTCATTTCATATCTTTTCTACCCTGTTAACAGAGGGTGCTGCGGCCCGATGATCCCCCTGACCATGTGACTCCATGAAACACCCCCGAAAACCACCTAAAATCTCCTGAGACTCTCTGTAGTTTTCCTAAAATCCCCTGAAATCTTCCTGAGAACCCACAAAACACCTCTAACACCCTCTTAAACGCCCCCGAAACCACCTGAGACCCCTGAAACAATCCTGAAACTCCCTGAGGCTAACCCTTTGACTCTCTTTACTCCTGGAACCCCCTAGAACCCTTTGAAATGTCCCTGATGCCTCTGAGATTATCTGAAACGTCCCTAAAAATCTTCTGAAACTATTTGAAACCCCTGAAATTAACAATGATAACAATGACTATATGTACACTGAACTATTACAGATTGAACTCTACGAGGACTGGATCAAACAGTTGAGGCTGGTTAATTTGGATCTGGTGGGAGCCATAAAAGAAGTACAGGACACTTGCAGGGCTCGCTTAGAGCTAATGACGGCAAATTATAAGAAAAACTTAGCACGCCTCGGACCGCAGACACTTCAACGGTTGGAAAATGATAGAAACAGTCTGCTGGAGGTGATACGAAGAGCATGCCACACCGGCAAGTGGGACATTAGTGGAATAAAACTTTACGACGTTACTTTGGATCAACTTTTCGGCAAGAAGGCTGACACTGGCGGCCAAGCTCCAATCAGTACGGGGACATCTGAAGTTCCAACAATCTCGGTAAACTTAGAAGTATCATCAAATTGTCAGCTAGAAAACCCACAAGTGGATGATTTACTCCGGCAACTGGAATTAAAAGAAAAGTATGAATATTGTGCGATATGGTTGGAATTGAACTAGACAATAATCATTATCCATTGCAGACAAATAAAGCACCTAGAGCAAATACTCCAAGAACATCTACCAACGATAGGTAGCAGTGCCGATGAATCTAACTCGGATCCTCGCTTCGATGGCTGTGACGTTACTAATCCACCATTACTGGAGAAATTACGGCAAATGATAGAACGTAAGGATCAAGAGCTGCAAAGCCAGTCGAGGCAAATTGTCGATCTATGCGAGGAAATCAAGGGCCTGAAAACCAAAATCGAAGAAATGGATCTGTTTTCACAGGTATGAGACATTGTTGCGCTCTGGTCCATTTAGAGTCCACGTTCGAAGAGACTGAAGACCAGGTCCTTATCAATTTCATCAATTTCTCCTCTTTCGTTTAGTTGGATTCCGAAATGTCGCAATCACTGACCGACATCAAAATGGAAGATACGGATGCATCAAATAGAAAACTGTTGCAGCAACTGCAAAATATTTCACGTGTAAAATCCGAGCAACTGGAAACTGTCGTTGAAGAAAATGAAAAACTTTGGAAGGAAATTGGAGAACTAAAAAGCAAATTCAATCAACAGGTAGGATGTGGGATTATTGAGGAAAGGGATCCTCTATGGGACACTTTCCGCTATAAATCAGTCAAATTCATAACAATTGTCTCGGCTAGATGTTGTACGTATCGCAATTTTGACAGACAAATGAGTTAATTGGCTGAGTTATGACGGGAAGTGCCCAAATGGTACCACACAGCTAAATTAATCCTGATCCTTGAAATTATTTCACTCATACACCTTTCATCTATACATGTGATCCTCAAACGCAGTCGAATCGCGATAATGAGTCACTGATCAATGAAATCAAAGATCATTACGATAAAAATTGTCGGCTGCAGCAAAAGCTCAATGATACTGAATGGTTGCTACGGGATGCCACCTCTGCTGTGGCCCATCGGAAGAAAGTAATCGACACTTTGCGGCGGGATAATGCAGAGTTGAAAAAGGTATCGTGTCGGTTTTTCTCTGTGTTTTAACTTGGTGTTGGATATATGTCATTTCTTGTGTTGTTCGCTAGCTTACTAATACAGGGTTTTTGTATTGTCGACAGCTATTGAAGTATTCGGTGCGGTTCAACAATATGCATGCGAGTGGAGATACTGGAAGCATCTCCGGTGTTTCCAGTAGAAAAGAGAGCGATTCTGTGTCTTGTGATAGTAAAGTGCGAGTCAAGAAAAGGTTGAGCAAGAACGAAGTCATTGGTGATCAGTAGAACTTAAAATTTGTGTCATTGTTTACCTCAGTTGAAATATATTATCAATGTGTTTATTTTGCTACATTCGAGTTGTTTCTACATTTAGAGAAGTTACTGACACGCATTCGTTAACAATGGTTTATAACCAATATTTCTAATCTCTGTCATGATAATACATGCGTTATAACGAGCAACATAACACCTGAATCTGTTGTTTTGGACTCCCAGGAGTCAGTTAAAATTTTAGCAAAAAAGATTAAGTTTAAGACGGCGATCAATGAGCATGATTTTTTTAAGACACTACACCGTTTTCAACCAGAGTTTGTGCAAATTGAACAAGCACTAACATTAGACAACGGACATCACACGAAACACCCAGTGGCCCAGTGGAGAATTTTCCGTTTGACGAAAAGTTTTTCCCGACTGGAGCGGGAATCGAACCCACCCTCCGAGGCTTACGAAACGACTAGATGACTGACGACCCTAGCCGCACGGCCTCGAAGCCCACATATTTATATGGGGAAACTTTGTCAAACGTATGCAGAATCAACAAATTTCCGATTTCCGCTGCTAGGTGGCGTGTAAGCATTCAAACAATGTCATAATCGATATCGATAACTGTATGCCGAATAGTTTTGTTGAAGATCGCAAAGTGATCTGACACCTGTGAAAAAAGTTATACCCAAGACAAAGTTAGACGAATCTTTGCTAATATTTGATTTAATCGTATGGTAGCTCCAGTGAGGATTACCCTGGGCAAAGGCACAAGCTTGTGATCAGCTTGATTGCTGTCAGGTCTCTGGGCTTAAATGTATCTAGAAAGATACACACTCGTGGTGCCAACAAGAACCGATAGTTTTCGTGATCAAACGAAGCGTCACGATATTTTTTTGTTGTTTTTGATTTCTAATTGCAAGAAGGAAGTTGATACACAATTTTCCCTTATATTTCTGAAATTATTAACAACGGTTCACTGAAAATTAAACACCATACCGTCAATCATGTCCATTTTGTGTGAAAAAACGCAAAGATAAATAACGATGACCATTCAATTACCAACACATTTTTTCACAGCTCAATACGCGAAATCAATCTCCCACCTTTTGTAATCCTTAAGGCCACGCAAACTTAAAGGCTAAAGAGGTTGCAATGCGTACTCCCATGTTCCACGATCTATTGTGGACGATGTGAGTTCTTGGACTTGCATTGTAGACTTGGCCCCATGACCCCCTTGTGCACCAATAAAATAAAATAAACTCGTATGGTGGCTCCAGTGAGGATTGTTTTGGACAACAAATCAATCTGATCAAACCAATGTGATAGATTGCATCTCTTGCCCCATTCTACCCTATTTCACAGTACGCATTATATTGAGTCAACGAATGTCACGCAGCTCGCGATATGCGGAATAACCTAGATTTGATTGTTTTCGACCTCTTTAATAAATAAATAATAATAATTGTTTTCGACGTTATCTTCCCCAGGTTAATGAATGGTCCATTTTGTTTTTTTTTCTACGCGTGAATAGCATCATTAAGGTTTGATCTACAACAATAGTCCATTTTACGAGCAGATTTTATGAATGAAAATTTGACAGAAGCTCGCGTCCAAACACGTGAAAACCGATATCATCATCAACACTGTTGTCGTTTCGTAAAATGGCTCATACCGAAAAATGTATTGATTGAATGCTCACAGTGCTACCTAGCAGCAAAAATCGAAAACTTGACGTTTCTGCATACGCTTAGCGAAGTTCAAGCCAATCGACAAAAAAGATATATCCAAGTTCAAGCTCGTTGAGCGCTTGAGATTTAATCGATTTCACTAAAATTTTGACCTTTACTTGAATGTCCGACATTACTACATGTTCAATTCTTTTTTCTCAAACTACCGTATTGTAAACCATTTCCCACTTCCCTTTACAGTCCCTAGCGATGCCGTCGGGCCCCGGACTTCTGCGATCGGTTTCGCACCCCAGCATGGATACCGCTTCAACGTGTTCGTCCGAGTCGGTTACCTCGTTCGGTAGTGCCCACTCGGATTCCTCCTCGGCTACGATAAGGATGCATATGTACGAATCCAACCCGGATCGGTTGCCGGCAGTCGGGATCGAAAAATCACCAGACTCGGAACAGGTTCAGCGACTTCGAACCGAGCTGGCCAACGTTAGCGAACAGTTGCACATGTTTCAGCAGACCAAGCGAGCTCAGGATGATATCGTTGCCGAGCAGTGCGCCCGGTTGGATGCGAGTGAAGCCGAACTGAAAGTTCTGGTACAGTATTGGAGCGGACATTTAGTTTTGGTCAGAGTCTGATCGTTTTTTTTATTGGTGTTTAGTGTTGATGTGTTTAGGAAACAGGTGAGGGTACAATTCCTAAAGCGAACCCTATACGAGTGTCAATACTTTCAATTAAATGACATGAGTGTGAAAAAAAATCCTACAAAAAGTACTAACATCGATGAAGTATTCATGCTTATGTAGGGTCCGCCTAAAGCAAAAATTGAGATAATTTACTGAAACATTCTCTATAGACTTAGGAAATAAGGATCAGAATTCGGCCAACCATGTAACGATCGCAGAGCGCCTATTTTTTATGATTTATGCGGCGATTTCACCAACGTTTTGAATATAGATGAAGTGACACGCATTTCATCCGACGCGCAAAGAAAGTCTTCTTGACCTATCACTGGGATCAAATTCACTATCATTCGATTGCTTGTCCACATGGTAGTGAAAACTTGCCTATTATAACCACCATCAAACATACTAATGAAAGGTCAGATCAGCCGATTCAGGTTCCTTTTGATCTCACTAGGAGTATCGATTGGCAAAAATATGCAGCAACGGTATCCTTTGGAATCGAATAGTTCAATCCCCTCCCACCTTTGGACGAGTATCGATTCCTGTCTGAACTGATTTACAATAGTGCATTAGAATCACAAAAAACAACGCGTTCCAAGTGCAACTTTCAAAAGAAGACCAGCCACACTATTTAGGCTGGGATGATTGCACCCAGTTGTATCATAAAAAATCTGATGCTTTCAAAGCTTTTCGTAGACATAGTACTCCAGATCTTTACACGAGCTCGAAAGACAGTTGAAGAACCAGCTGAAAGCGAAAAAGCGTAGTTATTGGTGACATTTCATTGAAGGTGTCTCAAGAGAAACAGCGCTTCGGAGAGTGGCTCGCAACATGCGAAACCGCCCATATTCTAATGAGAGTGGCGAATACTGCTGCAGTCGCTGGATATTCAACTTCGTAAAAACGTCTGCCCAGACTCCGAGAGGTAGACCGCTCTCTTACTCAAGAGACGACTTTTTGGACAGACCATACAAAAGACCACAAAAAGACGAATACTAGAATTGTTTAACTCATTCATGGAGACGACCTGTTCAACTCATTCATGGAGAACAATATCGTTCCGCAGACATGTCAGAAATAGAGACATGTCAAAGTAATAGATATTCAAATACCTGGTAAACCAGCGTTTGACCATAAGTCATACCGCTCAATTGATATGTTTATCATGTTTAAGGAAATTGTTAGAAAAAAATGATCCTATCGCGAGTCGCGACTCGAACATTGGGTCAACCCGAATAACTTGCTTTCAAATACACAATTCGGGTTTTGCAATGGTAAATCACCAGACGATAATCGTTGTCTAGCGTTGCCTTCATCAAATATTCAGCTGGTCTTTGCGGAAAAGTAGCAATTGGATTCAGTTTTCTTGGACATTAAGGGCGCTTTTGATTCAATGAATAGGAATATTGGAAAACTCCACAATAGTAGACTACCAGGAATTTTAAATAATTTCATGTAAAATTTGTTGTCAGAAAATCATATGAGCTTCAACCTCGTACAACTGACAACTTCCAGAGTTAGCTACATGGGCCCACCCCAAGGTTTATGCTTAAGTCCCTTGCTTTATAATTTATACCGGAAAGACATTGATAGTTGTTTGGAAGGACAATGTACGCTAAGACAATTTGCAGATGATGGTGTGGTTTCTTTAAACGTGATTGAGCCCCAAATAAATGAACTGATAAAAAATGATCAGATTTCCGAAAAAAAAAATCTAACTTATGCGTCTTACGAGACTTTTTGTGAGACTTATATCATTGGGCTAAACGTAATATGTAACTGAAAGTATTACATTACTCTAAGAGAAGCTAAACTACGAGCTAAACCTTATATCGCATTTATAATTACACCTACTGGAAGTTAAGTAGTTGAACATCATTTTCCGCTTCCAGTAGCTAAGGTAAGATAAGGTTGAAATAGGAAATGAACCTAATTAGCCTGTGTATGCTGGCAAAATTCTTTTGTTCTTTGACTTTTACTGTGAGCTCTGTTTTGGTGCTGTCCTACTCACTCTCACAGGAATTTTGAACACAGTGTTCGCAGTTAAAGTCAAAATCTCACAGCATGCAGAGGCTAATAGTGTTCTTGAATGCAACTTAGTTTTTAACCTTGTGGAAGCCCTAGATCCTAGAATTTCTCTTGGATACAGAGATTGACGATGGTTTCTGATATGATGCTGGTGTGTTCGATAGAATTACTCATATGAATGTAAAGCTTCTATCTCTTTCAGGAATTTTCCCCTAAAAATCTCGAAATTCCTGCAGGGCTTTCTCCCAGAGCTCCTCCAGGAGTTCTTTCTGCGATTCCTCCAGAGGTCTCTTCGGGGATCTCTTCCGGGATTCTTGAAAGGATTTTTACAGGAATTCCTCCAGTAATCCCATGATTACTACAAAATCGTCTCCCAGGATTTCTCCCGGGACTTCTATTGAGATCATTGCAGAGCTCCTTCTAGTATTCCTTCCGGGATTCCATCAATGATTCATTCAAGTATCCTGCCGAAACTACTTTAGGGGTTCCAACCAGCAGCATTATTTCAAGAAACCTTTAAGTATCCTACAAGTATTCCCAGGGAACGGGGTTTTCCCTGGGTTCGGGATCCCTCAAAAGACTATTTTTCGGATCAAATCACTAACTCCTCCCAGGATACTTTCAAGGGTATCCCGAAGGGAATCCACAGAAATAAGATCTAAAGATTCCTCCCGGGGTTCTTCCACGAATTATTGCATAAACTTCTCGGAAATTCTTCGAAGTTCCTTCATTGAATTGCCCCAGCGTTTCTTCTTGGGTTTCTTTCGAGATTCCTTCAAAAATAATTTTCGGAATTTTCCCAGGGATTCTTCCGATGTCTTTTCAAGGTTTTATACTGAGTTTCTTCCAGGATTCCTCTAAAGATTCTTCTTAAAATTCCCGGTTTCGTCCAGAGATTTTCGCAGGATGTGCTCTTGTTACGAGATTTCCAGGATTCCCTAGGAACCCATCATAGATTATTTCTAGAATTTTTACACTAGGAGATTCCTTCCAGGAAAGATTCCTCCCCGGATTCCATTATTTTTGAAATTCTTCCCGCGGTTCCAGAGAATATTTTCAGGATTCCTGCAGAGTTTACAATCTAGATTCCTAAAAAGATTCTTCCAGCGATTACTTCGGAAATTCCTGCAGAGTTTTTACCCGGGATTCCTCCAATAATTTCCCATCGGTTTCCCTATATAATTTTTCATCGGTTTCCCTATTCTCAAAATTCCTCTGGGAATTCCTTCCTGAATTTCCTACAGGTTTTTGTTCGGAATTCATTTAGATAGTCTCACGGCATCATCAACAATGTACGATACCGGCGACCGCCACGGTACAACCTAGAGCGACTGAACCAACCTGATGTCGCCTCAGCATACGCGCAGAATCTCGAGGCCGCGTTGCCAGACGAGGGCGAGCTCGTCCTCTAGAGGACTGCTGGGATACAGTGAAAGCAGCCATCAACGACGCAGCCGAGAGCACCGTCGGGTACGTGGAACGGAATCGACGGAACGAATGGTTCGACGAAGAGTGCAGAACGGTTTTGGAGGAGAAGAATGCAGCGAGGGCGGTAATGCTGCAGCAAGGGACTCGACAGAACGTGGACAGGCACGGGAGCCCACGGCAACGGAGGAAACGACGACGCCAGTGCAGCGGAGGACGGAAATGAACCAACTCCCACGCTGAGGGAAGTTAAGGATGCCATTCACCAGCTCAAAACCAACAAAGCAGCTGGTAAGGATGGTATCGCAGCTGAACTCATCAAGATGGGCCCAGAAAAGTTGGCCACCTGTCTGCATCGGCTGATAGTCAGGATCTGGGAAACCGAACAGCTACCGGAGGAGTGGAAGGAAGGGGTAATCTGCCCCATTCACAAGAAAGGCGACCATTTGGAATGTGAGAACTTCAGGGCGATCACTATTTTGAATGCTGCCTACAAAGTGCTATCCCAGATCATCTTCCGTCGTCTGTTATCTAAAATAAATGAGTTCGTGGGAAGTTATCAAGCCGGCTTCATCGACGGCCGGTCGACAACGGACCAGATTCTTTTTCGGATATCAAACTAAAAAAATAGTATGTAACTATAATAGTTATTTATGTGACGAGTTGCAAAACGTTGATTTTTTCAGCACGAGTCGGACATTTATCCAACGAGGCTTGCCGAGTTGGGTAAATACGAAAAGTGCTGAAAATATCGAGTTTTGCAACGAGTTCCATACAAAATTTTATGCAATGATTTTTTCATAATGCAACCTGTGGTGATATGGAAGCTAGAATGTACATCATAGCAACCAGGGAATGGAGGACGTGAGCATTGCAACTGGAGCTGTCAAGAAGAATACTTCAACTAGCATTTAACTGATTTCAAGAATTAAATATCGTTTTAAGAAACTCAACATTTCTAATCAATTAATTAGTTATTTACCACATAATTGGCGACGAGCGGACCCTGAAGCGAACCTGAACGCAGTTTTTGGAAGTTGTGAGGTAATCTATTCAACAAAAAAAAAACACGAAGCCTTCACGGACAACCAACTGGTTGATCCGGTGAGGGCATGACTAATAAAGTCCCTCACGGACAACCAGCTGGTTGGTCCGGTGGGGGCATGACTAATAAAGTCCCTCACGAACAACCAGCTGGTTGGTCCGGTGAGGGCATGACCAATAAAGTCCTTCACGGACAACCAGCTGGTTGGTCCGGTGAGGGCACGATACAATCGGGGACTTGAATAGCCATTCTTCAAATTGACCGAAATGATAAATGATAATGCGGATCCTTATGAAAATGTTATATTTTAGGTATAACCAATGGAAGATCAACTCTTAAAACTGCCACCCTTCGAATGCAAAACCATTCCTCTGTCTGAAATCAGGCAGAAGTGGCACGACTACAAAAAGCAGTTTGAGTATGTGGCCAGCGCTATTGGAAAGAAGAAGAAAAAGAAACTGAAGAGCATTTTCCTGGCGGTTGGCGGCCGACAGCTTCAAAAAGTGTACGAGAGCCTACCCGCAAACGAAAACCAGATCGATGATGACTTCGAATCAACCATCAAAAGGCTGGACGAATATTTCGCACCCAAACAACACGATACCTTCGAGAGGTACTCTTTTTGGTCGCTGATTCCTCTGCAGGACGAAACCCTCGATAAATTTCTCCTTCGCGCCAAGACTCATGCCTCAAAGTGTCGATTCGGCTCAACAGATC
The DNA here is from genome assembly GCF_035046485.1 of Aedes albopictus. Classification (NCBI taxonomy): domain Eukaryota; kingdom Metazoa; phylum Arthropoda; class Insecta; order Diptera; family Culicidae; genus Aedes; species Aedes albopictus. The sequence goes on along the minus strand of NC_085137.1, from coordinate 121,789,419 downwards.
AAGAGAGCCAGGATGCCGCAGTAATCGATAAAATCGTAATGCCAGCTCCCCCGATCTACGCAGGAAAATTCTAGAAAAATCAACAATCGATCTGGACAGTCTGACCAAGCTTGTAAATTCACACCTGTGGGTTCAACAGCAAGTACGCGAGTTGGGACAATGTGGTAATCCGTCAAGAAGCGTAACGGTTCCTCATCGTAATAGTGACTCGCCTGTCTACGGAATCATGAACAAGCCAGAGCATCGTTGGCCGAATAAGCCTTCAAACCGACCGGAGTATCGCGAAGCTAACGAAACACATTACTTTCAAGAAAATCGTTTCCAGAGACAGAGGGAGTGTTCCAAATGTGGAGGCAAACAACACCGATTCAACGAAGACTGTCCCGCAAAAACTCTTCAGTGTCGAAATTGCAGAGTTTATGGTCATTTCGCAAGAATGTGCCAAAAACCCTCCTACAAGCGAAAATTTGAGTCAAGTAACACACAACGAGGTTCGATTCCTGCGAAGAAGTTCAAAGTCAATGCAGTGGAAGAAAATCAATCATCAGCAGTTGAGCAGCCAGAAGCAAGAAGCGATTCGTTTATATTCGCGATAAGCGACAACCACGATGAGCTTGTATGGTGCAAGGTCGGAGACGTAATAATCGAAATGATGATTGATTCTGGATCGAAATACAACATTATCGGTGAATCAACATGGACGTATCTGCAGAACAAAGGAGCGAACTGTGAGGACATTAAGCAGTCAGACAAGAGCCTGTCAGCCTACGCCCAGAATAGAGAATTGAAAATCCTGTGTACCTTTTCTGCTCGGATAATGGTTATCGATTCTGGAAGTAGCACGAATATTACCGCTTGTTTCTACGTAGTGAAAGGTGGTGAGCAAAATCTTCTGGGACGCGAAACAGCGAAGCAACTTGGTGTACTTTTGATCGGGCTTCCCAGTGTCATCAACTCAGGTGCAGTTCAACAAGTGTCCGAATGCGCAGAGAAGTTTCCTAAGGAAGATAAAGCTCAACCATACAGCACCATATTGGCCTCAGGCGAACGGAGAAGTTGAGCGCCAAAACAGCTCTCTTTTGAAGCGCCTCAAGATCAGCCATGCTCTCCATCGGAACTGGAAAACAGACCTTCTTGAATACTTGATGATGTACAACACCACACCCCACTCAACGACGGGAAAAACGCCAACCGAATTACTCAGTAGGAAAACAATTCGCTCGAAAATTCCATCCATCAGCGACATCGAGACTGCGCCGCCCAAGGATGGTGAAGCTCAAGACCGGGATACAATCATGAAGTACAAAGGGAAATTAAATGAGGATTCTCGTCGACATGCTCAAGTTTCAGAAATCAATGAAGGAGATTTGGTGTTGCTGCAAAACCTTCTTCCAGGACACAAACTATCAACGACTTTCAGCCCAATAGAATATGTGGTGTTGAGCAAAATAGGTAATCGCGTCAAAGTCAGAGATCCAATTTCGGGCAACACATACGAAAGAAATTCCGCACATGTCAAAAAGATAACCAACTCGACGAAGGAAACCAACGACTTTGCAGCATCTTCTGGAAGTATAATCGATCCGTTGTTAACATCAAATCCATCTACGAGCCCATCAGATCTTCGACCACCTAGGACAGTTCAAAGACCGTTTTGGCAGAAGGATTATGTTGCTCATGTATCATCCGATAAATCACCCTAAAGGAAGGGAGATGTGGTGATATGGAAGCTAGAATGTACATCATAGCAACCAGGGAATGGAGGACGTGAGCATTGCAACTGGAGCTGTCAAGAAGAATACTTCAACTAGCATTTAACTGATTTCAAGAATTAAATATCGTTTTAAGAAACTCAACATTTCTAATCAATTAATTAGTTATTTACCACACAACCCATTTGAGTTGCATAATGTTCATAATGCAACTCAAATGAGTTGCATTATGAACATTATACAACTATTTTTCATTACGCAACTCATATCATTTGCATAATAAACCAGTTCGGAAAAGCTGGCTATTATAATAACAAAGTAAGTTAGGGTATCGCGCCACTTGGGCAGTAGCTTCTATATTCGTCTGTTTTCCACTATAACTCAGTCAATTTTGAACCAATTGACTTGAAATGTTGTACACGGGTAGATACTATGCCTATCTCACCACATTCCAAAAGTTGTGTCAATTGGTTCAAATTTGACTGAGTTATAGTGGAAAACAGACGAATATAGAAGCCACCGCCCAAGTAGTGCGATTCCCTATATAAAATAGAAATTATGATACTGAATTGCATAAAATAATTAAAATCTAGACTATACATTCGAAAAAAAACGAAGAACAATTGAACAGAAATCTGACCAAAACACCTACCAAGTAACATTATTCGTAGATATTTTAATTAAACAAAATGCTTCTAGCGCAAAGATTACGAGAACAACGAACGAAAGTTGTTCCACATTCGAGCGGAGATTAAGAGACTGATTGCCGAAATCAACGATAACTTGAAAGGGCAACTGAAACCACCGAGCAGTATAGAGGAATTCTTTTCCCAACAAGATTTAAATGACCATAGTCCTGATCGAGGCGAGGAAACATTTGTACTTAATTTGCTCAAACAATATCTGACGACTATTGTGAAAAGGTACAACACAATTACGGAGGAACGCCACGATTTGTGTCGGGTAGTTGACGATGCAAAACAACAGATCAATGGTGAGCGATAGGTTTGCAGTCGTCAGAATACTTTTATCATTCAACTTCTGTCTGTGTAATTTCCATTTTAGACCTGCAGCAGGAAAAAGACCACTGCGAGTATCGTATCTCGCAACTAGAGTGTGAACTACGAGTGGCGGCCAGCCAGGCATCGATCGATACCATTGGGAAAGAGACTTCAATCGATTCCGACATCATGTCGGTGGACAACGACATAGTGAGTCATCCCGGGAAGCCAATGGCAGCCTGATTTTTGGGCGCTCAGAGAAGGGTAGTACCTTGAGTTTAATCTGAAAACATGATATAAAAATAATGAAAATCTTTACCCTAGGATGCTTTAACCATGTAGTGCTGTTATCTCTTATCGTTTATATTGAGTTATTGATCGCATTCAGATTAAACAATAGGACTTACACAGCGTAACAAAAATTAACTTTTTGTCTGTCTCAAGAGCAAACTTATGTGTCTCCGAAGGATTTTGGGCCGCTGAATCCGAATCCGGGCTCAGATTTGCTCCAACACGTCACAATTTTGAGCTATACCTCAATTTATAGGGCGAAATATGCTATTTTGGGTTTTTTTTGACTGCAAGCCATTAAGCAAGGAAATATTTTTTTAAGCAATCAAAAGGATAATTGGTCAATTAACATCTAAATTAACGACTTATGCAAAATATTTCGTTTTACCAAATCGAATTTGATAGCTAAGCGATTTATGTTAGGTACGACATTTCCCATACAAGTCACCCTCCAAAAGTTGCATGCAAGTTTTCATACTAACATAAAATGCCTAAAACTATCAAATTTGATTAGGTAAAACGAAATATTTTGCATGAGTCGTTAATTTAGATGTTAATTGACCAATTAACCTTTTGATTGTTTAAAAAAAATATTTCCTTGCTTAATGGCTTGCAGTCAAAAATGCCCAAAATCGCATATTTTGCCCTATAAATTGAGGTATAGCTCAAAATTGTGACGTGTTGGAGCAAATCTGAGCCCGGATTCAAATTCAGCGGCCCAAAATCCTTCGGAGACACATAAGTTTGCTCTTGAGACAAAAAAAAGTTGCGCTGTGTTATCTTTTCTTTTAGTGCCTGGATATATTTCTACTCAAACTACTAATCGACAACGATCATGAAATTTATTTTGTTTTGTTCCCCAGCTACAGGCCAGCGAGACTCTGAGCGCCCAACGGATACGAATGCAAACCGTCCTGCGGGACATTTCAGCGGAAATCGCCTATCTGGTATGGTTGATTGTTTACTCTCACATCTCACTTTTCTTAATCATCGCGTTCCGTTTCGCCGGCCGCTTTATTCTTGGCGGGTTCAAAGTAGTTGCTCTCGAAAACCTGTTTATCCCAAATTTATCGCACGCGTAAACTATCTGTTGGATTCTGATCGATTCGTAAATAAACATTATCTGGTAGTTTTGGTAAAACCACGACAGTGGCGGAAAGTGAGTGCCTCACTTCCATTTCGTTAAAGATAGATATAGAACGTGCCTCCCGTCGAGTTGGGACGACGTGAGCGATCAGTGTTAGACATCCGACTTGAGCTTGTGCACGCGACGCCGACGCAACAGCATGTCTAACCCACTTAAGCGGTTTTTTGGATTTGTATATAGGGACATGCCTACGGTGGATTCTAAAAATAACTTCACAACTTTTCACGAGATGCATATGCCTAGAAAGTGTTGCATTTTCTCCATGCCGGTGCGTCTATAGAGTATACTCTGCGACGGACAGGAGCATCGTAAACGCACCCGAGATTGACTACTATTTTTGTACATGTCTAACTACCTTCACAATATTGCGCGCGTTCGCCTTCAACGCTAGTGTTGAAACATGAAGTAATGGAAGGAATGCATGTACAATTATTGGACATGATGCACTTCCGTTGCAACAAAACGGTCAAGAATCGTTTTGCTTTCTGCTTCTGCTGGTGGACCACTCGTCAGTAATGATCGTTTTCTCATAGCCTAAGAGGCACGGCTCCGAAAGTTATTTTTAAAAGTTCTAGATGCAGGCCTGGGAGCAAGTTACTTTTTAGTTACTTAGTCACTATTTTCGGGCCAGTCACTATAAAGTCCCGAATTAAAGGCTGTCAAACTAAAATAAGTTTTTTCTAGACATACGAAGTGCCTGAAGCTCATAGTCACAATATCATATGTGTTGTATTGTGGGAAAATTGCGAAAAGATCCACGTAGTTCTGGTGGGGGTTTAACTCACGTGTCTCCAAGTTCGTTAGACAGGGCGCCTTAACCAACTCCGCCACAGAACAAAATAACGATTCTGTGAAGTAGAAAGCCAACCTGAATCCAACGCCCACCTCACCTAACGTTATTTCCTCGCAATCACCATCTCATTCGGTCTTTAGATGTCCACTTCTAACACTATCTGAGCGTGCCTACGAACAATAGTGAGAGCATGTTATTTTTATTCATGGTCGAGACTGTTTCGAGGGTTCTCCACTGATACATACCAGGTTTCACTGTCGTACAGCAACACAGATTTCTTAACTGACTATTTTTCGATACACTTCTTAAACTCACAAAGGCAATCCTCGCCTTCTTCATCCGTGCACTTATGTCGATATTGGTGCCACATCGCGCGCCATTTGGCTACCAAGATATTGGAAGCTTTCAACGTTCTCTGCTACTTGCCCAGCTACCGTGATGCTGGAAAACGAGCGCCGTTAAGCTAGGAGAGCAACGTCATTAGCCAGTTCCAAATAATTTAGGTGCTCCATGGTAATGGGCTGCACCAGCAACCAACGATTTGGTTCACGATCGATTGCACCTACCAGGATGTTGTTGATTACGAAGAGGAACAGTAGCGGTGATAGTACATATACATTAGTGTGGGTCATCGGAACCGTTTTCTCAGATCAAAGCTTTTTCGGTTCCGTTTCGGGTCCTGAGTATCCGTGCAAAATTTGAGCACGATCGGTTGCGTCTACACTTTGCGCATTGCAATTGAAATTTGTATGGGATTTTGTATGGGAAAACATATTTTTTTGCATTTTAGCCATAAGATGAAAAAGTTTGTCTGAAACTTTTTAAACGATACTGTAAAATGATAGCCCAGGATGTTCTGAAAAACTTTGCTGAAGACCGCAAAGCGATTTGATGCTTGTGAAAATAGTTATAACCAACGAACCGCATGCATGTGTTTATGTTTTAACATGTAAAGGAATAACAATAGCAACAAAATCATATTGTTTCGCCAAGCAATGCCAACGCTATAACTTTTTTCATAAGCATCACATCACTTCGCGGTCTTCGACAAAGTTTTTTAGGACACACTAGGCTATGTTTTCACTTTATCGGTTACACGGTTTTAGAAAAATTCGAGCTTGTTATGAGAGTAATGCAAAAAAGTGTGTTTTCTCATGTAAAATCCCATACAATCTTCAAACGCGATGCGCAAAACGTAGACGTAACCGATCGTACCCAAATTTTGCACACTTATATGGGTCCAGAAATGGGATCAAAAAAGCTTTGATCTGATGGAATACCATTGATTTTTTCATTTTTCCATATAAACGATGACCCACTCTAATATACATCCTTGCCTCACTCCAGCAACGACCCGGATGGGATCGGACAAGATACCGTTGTGCAGTACTCTGCACGAAAATGGTCCGTTCTGTGCTTGAATGAGGCCGATGATTTTCTCAGGGACACCCTTGCGCCTGAGACTCCCTACATGTTTTCGTGATTGAGACGGTCGAAAGCTTGTTCGTAATCAATGAACACCAGGTAGAGAGACTCTTGGAATTCATTGATTTGCTCCAGAATGATACGCAGCGTGACAATATGGTTGGTCCATACAGGATCGTCCGGTACGTAATCCTGCTTGCTGTAATCGGAGAGTTGCGTCAATCTTCTCCTGTATCCGGTTAAGGATCACTTTGCAGAGAGGACTTTGAGAACGATACACAGTAACATGATACCCCGTCAATTACAGTTAGGTCACCCTTTTTGCATACCTTTGCTAAGGCCTGAAGTACACAGGGCCAAATATTTGCCAAGGAAAGAAATCAAGAAACAACATCAGTTTGACACTAATAAAAATTCGATCGATGTAAACAAGATGGCCAGCTTTGAGCATCTCGGTTGATATGCGATCGACCTCCGGGCCCTGTTCGATTTCATGCTATGGATGGCTGATAGTATCTTCTGTAATGCTTCGGTGTTGACACACACGGTAAAAATTCTGCACGCTAGATGTAAGGGAAAAATCCTTTAACTATTCAATGTCGTAATCAACATGATCAGAAGTGCTTTTCCTTTGAGATCGCAATGCTGTCAGTGTTGATTTGAGGACCAAAACAAACCCATCAGAGAAATCAACAGAAAATCCCTTCGATTTGCACTACTGTAAAAAGCAATACGATCCAAAGTGAAAAGTTGTTGATTTGGTAATGACTGTTTTGGGCATGAAAGTAAATATAGATGACAGGCGGTAGAAAGTGCTTCGCTTCGATTCGCACCTCTATAACAGATGTGAAGCAGTGTAGTGGTAAAATAGTTGATCGTGACTCTAAAGGTCCTGGTATCGAATCTGGGTGCGGCTGTACATATTTTTTTTAATTTTTGTTTTGAAATCAAAACATTGTCAACAACGAATTGATGTGAAGTTACATTAAAATTGAAGAGGCATTGGATGTTCTTTGTCAAATGATATGTAATTGATAACAAACCGATTGAACAGTAGTGCGAATTCAAGAGCCAATCAGTTTATATCACAGTGCAGATTTTTTACCGTGCAGTAATGCGTCGAACTCTTGGCGGTTCGTGCTGATATGTTGGTGACATGGCCGGCACTTGGAAAAAAAATGCCAAAGTGCTCGAACCAGCGTTCCAGCTGGTCAGCCAGGCAGTGTTGCGAATACTCACTTGCGAAAAGTTATACTCACTTGCTTATATCTCAGTCCAGAAGCATGCTATCAAAAAATGATGTTTGAAGGGATTTTAGATTGTAGTTTAATCTAAAAGTTTGCCGAATAAAGTAAAGGTCGCAGACGCATACCAAAATCGTGAGAGAGCTGTGAGCACAATGAGAGTATAAATTACACGAATTTTGCTCACCTCGTACTCACAGCTCACTCACAACTTTGGTATGCGTCTGCGACCTTTACTTTATTCGGCAAACTTTTAGATTAAACTACAATCTAAAAGCCCTTCAAACATCATCTTTTGATAGCATACTTCTGGACTGAGATAGAAGCAAGTGAGTATCACTCTTGCAAGTGAGTATTCGCAACACTGCAGCCAGGTCGGTCAATGGCTGCCCAGACGTGTCTTTCACGGGCATCGCTGCATTCATCTTAGTCCCACTGAGGCGGCGTGAGGAGACGAATGTCGCAGGTATTTACGGCTTTCTCGCCTTCGTCGGCTAGGGAGTCCGCCCACGCTGTTTTGTCCCGTCTACATGAGCGTTTCACTTCCTTCTCGAGAGCCGAATAGCGCTGACGGGTTAAGCCCAGAGAAACAGACGTAACACCTAGAACAAATTATATTAAAAATCATCATCACAAAATCGTAATCGCCCATGCCGTGTTTGGGTAAGCTACCACTAGATGGCGGAAGTGAGCAAACGTCAAATAGGAAGAAAAACAATACCGAATATTGAATCAACCGTTAAAATGTAAGCGATGGGAAGCGAGTAGAGTGTGACGTCTGTTTCTCTGTGGATTAAGGTTTTGGCTCCTCGTGTTTTCGCTCGCTATATCGCGGCTTTAGCGTTCCTTCGCTTCTCTATCTTCTTCCAGGTGGCATCTGTGATCCGCTGCTTTTTCTGAGTGCGTAGTTCACCCAAATTACTCTCGCCGTTGTCAATCAAGACGATCTTGTTGGCGCTCTATTGATTTTCTACGCTTCCACGAAAGCAATGTCTGCGCTACATTTGTTTCCCACATCAAACAGGCACTGTATCCATTTTTGTCTGATGCAGATGTGGTCGATTTGGTTTTCCGTCATGGGATCCCATGTCATGGGATCATGTCATGGGAAACCCGTGTCACTTTGTGCATTGGTCGACGGGGAAAAAGCGTTCTCCCAATCACCGTGTTCTTGTTGCCACAAAACTTTGCAAATTGTTCTCCATTTACGCTCATTTCTACAAGACCATGGCGTCCCATGACATGCTCTGCTCATAGTTCGAGTTGTTGGAAGCAACCTTTGCGTTGAAGTCGCCCATGAGGTTTTTGATATCACCTTTTGGTATGTTATACACGACAGTATTCAGTTGGCTGTAAAAGTTCTCTTTGTTTTGCATTTTGGCAGCATCGGTTGGCGCGTAACATTGGATCATGGTAAGGTTTCAAATCCTTATTCTGAATCTGGCTCAATTGCGTGTTCACCTCGTAGGCCAGAGTTTAGCTGAATTTTACCCGATGCCAATCTGTGTTCCCCAAAATTCGACCAACGGATTGCTAGGATCTCAAATTCATACGGCATGCCTCATTGTCAAGCTGTGCCAGTTTACCCTGCTGGACTAGGGTTCATACATTCCAAGTTTCAATTCTTGTCCGTAGTTTCGCTAGAAGTCGTTGCCGTTAATTCAGTTTCAGCAATCTTACTTTTTCTTTCATTTTCGGTTTCTGTAACGTTTTTTGAGTTTCGAGAACAGTTTGCCCATAACTGCATAACAGTCACATTCGACAAAAGTAGGCATAGGAGAAAATGGAGTTTAAAGTTTGCAACATGTGCTAGTATGGAGACGAAACGAAATTTCAAAAATTTGTTAATAATTTAAAATTGATCCTTTTGCAATGAAATTTTCTACAGCTCTTCTTGTATGCTGAACAAATATTAAAAAAAAAAAATAATCACACCAAAATATGATTGATATCACGCTTTGACACTAGTGTCTATTTCCAGTGTGACTGTTATGCGGTTACATTTATAAATTTTAGCTAATGAGACAAAACGACTTGGTATTTGTTTCACATTTTGCAGAACAAACTTATAAAGTCCATTTGGGTGGATGAAAGTACTGATGAATGGGAGATGATCGCCGGTATTAACTCAATATTGGCAAAAAATGCAAATGTTACAATTATGCAGTTATGGGCAGAGTATTCGAGCAGCATTCCTTACTCAGCCGTTGGATGCCAGAACAGACGCTGTTTGAGCCGCACCTCCTTGGTGAACAGACGCTCGGGTCATACCTCCTCAATCTAGCTCAGTGTTTCCCAAACTTGTTGGAGAAATCGCCCTCTTGGAGCTTGGGAAAAATATTTTCGCTCCCCTATTAATGTTTCTATAGTACAAGGCTGATACTGTGCTAAGCTGAAGCCGGAAGGATTCGTTATTGACATATTCATTATCATTGAAAGCAGTTTTCTTGTTCAAAAATGAAATCTCCGTAGCGAAAATTTATTCACTGAATTGTGGGTACAAACATTTGCTTTCCGAGCGAGAAAACTGCTTTCGTATTTTCGAAGATGATGATTATTTGAATGACGAATCCTTCAACATTAAAAGCCCATTATTTGACGCTATACTGTGGCAAAACCAGTAGTGGCAGTAATGTATTGATCTAAAATAGTATCGCTCTGATTTTCATTGCATGGTTTTGTAAACGCATCGATTTTTTTTTTTGCATTTGAATAAACTATTTTGTACCCTATTGATCGTTCTTACATAAATTTTGAAATGATGTTTGTGCTATATTTTTGAAGGTCTCAGGCCATTCGGTTGAAGGCCATGGGGCCAAATGGTCATTGGGTCTTTTTTTGCCGTTACGTCCCCACTGAGACACAGTATGCTTTTCAGCTTAGTTTCTATAAGCACTTCCACTGTTATTAACTGAGAGCTTCCTTTGCCAATGACCATTTTCCATTTGTATGAACTTTTCCTTCTTTGTAACATAGGCTGTTCTTTCTTGTATTATTGTTAAAATAGTTTTTTACAATAATAGTTGAAGAAGATGATAACAACACATCCGTTTACAGATAACTGCTAAATATCTATTAGTCCTGATGACAATTCAGCCTAATGTCCATTCCGCCTAATGACCTTCGGCCTAATGACCCAGCATCATTCTTGAACAGTTGTTCATTAAGCAAAATAGAACGATCTGTGAACACTTATGATCATTCGATATCTTTAACGAGATGTTCTATCAGTGTTCTAAAAAGAATGGTTTTCAACCCCGATGTCAATTTCAAACATTGTTTCAATTGTTTGACGAAAATATCTTTCATGCAAAAAGCAAAAATTGTAGTCAGTTTTTCTCAGTAAAGAAAAGCTTGTGATCCAAACTGACAAGCTTCGTATGGAATGGAGCACTTCCTATGTTTTAATTATATTATTAAATAAGTAGACATGCAGCAGTCATTTGCAGCAGTTTTGAGGGAATTTAACAATGAATTTCTGGAAAGTTTTCAAACTTACTCTTAGTAATGCAAAGTTTGGAATTCATCCAGTAAGCTTCTCTGAAATATCTTCAAAGTATTATGACGAACTTCATCCGAAAAGTGTTCTGTAATTCGTCTGAAACTTCATGTTTTTGGTTGAAGATTTCATGAAGACATCTACCAATGAATTAAAAATAAAACTTTCTCGTTAAGTCAAGAAACCTATCTCCTTACATAATTTTGATGAAAATCAATCAAGAATGTTTGCCATAAAAGTTTTTTGATGTATGTTTGTTAGATTTCCAGAAACCATAGAATTTGCTTTGGAAATTCATGTAGTAGTCTCACTACTCTCACTTTACTTGTTTTCTAGGAATTTTTGCAAAAAGAGTCCACATGAACACCAAAAATTCTGTAAAATTAAGTCGAATTCTAAGTATGAAGCATTATTTCAATAATCCCAGAAACAAAACATCTAAAAATGTCAGAGGGTTTCATTATTCAGTTAACATTCTGGACCCGTGTAAACTATTTATATTTTCCAATCATTCGAAAAATCGCCCCCCTTGTTAGTATTTTCGCCCCCCAATTTTGGTTTTTCAAATTTTCGCCCCCTTTGGTATGATTTTCGCCCCCTAGGGGGCGATTTGGGAATCACTATTCTAGCTGAAGTCAGTATAGGACAACAGTGCCCATGTTGCACTATCGGCTAAGTACAGAACTTTTAGCTGACGGTCTTTGACATCCATTGACCCATGGAAGCATGGTGCAGTAATAGCAAAAAATCTGTATTAAGTCATCTGTTTTCGCAGTTTTCAAGTAATTTGTCTCCGCTACTAGCCCTGTATATGGTGAGCTTCTTAGTTAGAGGTAAAACGTGAGACTCCCCTTTGAAGCAAATCCAATTTTCCCACTTTCGTTTGCTTTCAAACAAATACATCAGTCAGAAGCATCAACACCAGTCAAGCTGTATTTGATTTGGTGTTTGTATCCCATCATCCACCGTCAATGTTTGGACTTTATTGGGCAACGTTTTTCTTTTTCCCAGAACAGACCTAGGAGAGTCCGCCAAGAACATTTATCACCGTGTCGGCGGCGGCGGCCGGCGATCCACTCAATTCGACGCAGCTGCCCAGCCCATACCTACAGCTCCATACGAGCTGTCTGGCGCGTGTCTCTTTGTTGAATCGCATGGCGAGCAAGCTAGAGGGGATAAGATGTGAACTGCAGTTTTTTTTTTACCAAAAATAAACACAGTTCTCTCGGTTTCGTTTTATTCGTATGGAACGGTGTAATAGAACCAAAACATTTTTCAACTGTACTTTGTTCTTCATAATATTGAGGGCTTCATTGAGATCCTCGGTAGGCGTAGATATTCCAATTATTGAGAGAAATTTAGTATGTTGAGGGTAAACAGGGTGAATTGAAAATTAATATACGAATTGCTATTGGGCAACTAGTAGACTTGTACTTCAAAGATTTTTTCAAACACTCCCGGATCACCCAAAACGCCCTGGAGTATCGAACTTTGCTCACCACAAGAGTTCATTTATTTTGTTCATTAAGTATAACGAGCAGAATTTAATTGATAACACCTTGAAAAACATATTGCTGCAATGTTCTAGACTTCCTACAACGCTCTGAAGTCCTCTGGAATCTCTGAAGTAAGGCCTGTACTAGTAATCGGTTGTAAAAACTTTTCGGCATGTCTGAGCTGATCCCGTGGGATTCACATATACAAGTCTATGCATGAGAGACCAAATCCTAGTCCTCAATCCTAAACATTCTAAAGTTAAGACTTTCGAATCTACTTTATAAACCTCGGTATTATTCTTATCAAAAGTTCAAAATTAATTATCAATAGCATATAATACTTTCATGTACATGTGAACGATGTTCTATCCAAGCTATTCTGAAGTTAAGATGTATGATCGAGATCATCATGAAACTACGGACAAAGACAGGCAGACGTAAAACATGTAGCAAATTATAGTAAAACAACAACTAAGACTGCTACTACGAGTAGGCTGGAGTTAGAAGCGGCCTTTTGACACACACTATTTTACCTAAGAATATTTATAAGTATTTAATTTTGTGTTTAATTTTCACTAACATCTCAGATTTTTATACCGTCTCAGTTGTCCGTTTCTCCACTGTTGTTCGTTTATCCCGGGTACTCATCCCAACACCTAAAGCAATTGTGCAACGCCAGGGAAAACCTCTTCGCTCTATGGTCGGTCGTCTACACACTTCGCGCACGCTACTTATGTATATTTCCCAATTCAACTCTCTGAGATGATGAGTGAGATGCGCGTTTAGTTTCCCCATGTCGGTCGAACCGTGCGCGTCGCGTCGCGATTTCGTATAGTTTAAACTGCGGTACTAACATATTTCGGGAAAAACAGGGAAGAAGCAACTACAAAGTTTTTTTTTTGGGATTTCCCAACTACCCAACTACCAACTACTCACAAATCGCAAACAGTTCAACAATGGGCATTTTCCAGATAGGAAAGAATCTGTCAAGCGATTCCCTAAGCTCGCTGTCGGAGCTCGATGCTGCGCCGTTGTATCTGTTGATAGCCGATCTGAAGAAGGAGATCGAATCCAAGGATCAGGTTCTGTCGGGACGCCAGCGGTACATTGGTCAGTTGGAGCAAGAGGTGATGGTCCACCAGAAGGAGCTGCATCGGCTTAAGCTGCGCGAGGAAAAGGTGGATGCCGATCGACTGAACTACGAGAAAAGGGTAAGTGGGGAAAAGTTTGACGGTCGGTTTGTCGTGTTTGGATATATACTGATGTGAGGCACGAGTCAGTAATGATCGTCGTAAAAAGACGCTGGCAGATGAATTAATGAGTTCGTTTCATATTACTTATATTTGTGATATACATCGATTCCCTTTGTTTTTGTGTCAGTTTGTTCACGATTGTTTCGGATTATGATCCAAATAATCAAACCAAAAAAAAACAAACCTAAATAACTGACAAACATCAACAAGCCGGAAACATTAGGGGTATTCACTGAACAGTGTAAACCGCCGATTAAAGATTATTCTGATTAATCATCGTGATCCCCAAGGCAATCTTTGATTATTTCATTCGCAATTTCATGAAATATTTCAAATAGCAGAAAATCATGGCTTACGCAACAATTTACACTGTTTAGTAAGTCCCCTTATTGAAAATAGTTGGACAATTTTAGCTTGATGAAAAATTCAGCTCATTGTTATTAAGGTTTACATGTGAAAAACTGTTGCTCTTGTCAATTAATTGGATTATAATTTCCAATTTTATTGTTTAATTTGCAAAAAAAAAAAAACGTTTTGGTTACAACCTTGGTTACAACCAAGTTGCCTTGAAATTGGGTCAAACTGGGTTCCAATATAGAAGACCGCTGTGTGCGCTGGAATCGAACCGTGTTTTGGAGACCAAAAGTTCTGCTGGAATTTGGAAGATTCATGTGATTTAGAGTGTGTTTGTGAATATCGGAAAAAGAAAAAAAAAACTAGTGAGTCAGTTTGAATGCATTGCTTGGGGGGCACAATAGTGCGTGTGGTTTTCCAATTCCAGTTTTTGACCAAAACATGAATAATTAAAAAAATAATAGTGTGAGCGTCCCAAAATGTATGAGTTTCCCCGTCTCGATGCGAACTGGTTGATTACGATCGTAACCAGGTGATCCTTCAGGCAAATATTCAGATATTTTTCCAAGAGCCCTAAATGAGATTTCTCCTGGAGTTCCTCAAAAAATTATGGTTGAAACCTTGAAAATTTCTTCAGGAATATTTCCAAGAATTTCTTCAGGAAGGCCTCCGATAATTGCTCCAGTAAATGCTTTGCAGATTCCTACGGTAATTCCTTTAAAAGTTCATTATGGAATCATGCATTTCTACAAAAAATCCTTCAGAAATTTCTCCACTTATTCCCTGGCCAAGTTCGCAGGGGTTGACGGTAATAAAGTGAAGTTTCATTTTAATTATTGTAATGTAGTGTTCTTTAGTGAAACATATCATCTTTTTAACACTTTAATGCGCCTCCAACGGTGCATCAAGAACCGGCTGCTGCAGATGGAGTATCCACTTATCCGCGAGCGGTAATGGCGGCGGCGGGCACAAATAACCGATTCGAATTTTGACATTTCTTGGGGATCGCAATCGGTTGGCGCCACCAAACGGTTGGCGAAGGGGTGAGGAGAAGAATGAAACTGTTTTGACTTTCCCCCAAGAAACGTCAAAATCCAAACCGGTTGGATATGCCCGCCGCCGCCATTACCGCTCGCGGATAAGTGGTATCCTAATCATATGCATCAGATATGCTCGATAAACACGGAGGAACCGCCGGGGCTCATGAGAGTCTATTCCCAAGCAATAGTACCAAGTCGGTTGGATTTGAGAAGATTTTGATGATCGTTACAAATCCTAATAAAATCACTATAGAATTTGTGACAGGTTTTGGAACCTTTTACAGTCAGCTGACTTCAAAATGTTGTTTGAGCTTTCTTTACTATTTTGATTAGTAATTTATTAATGTCATAGTCGCTTTTTCGAATTTTTAAAATGTTACTTTTTCATATTTTCCTTAAATAAAGCAATTAAAATCAACCGAAGAATTAATAGTGGGAAGGAGATTAACAGCACTTAATTGTGCTGATAGATTCGAAGCTAACGTGCGAACACTTAAACGCATTGTTGACGTCAATGCGTTCGACGTGACATTTTGGACAAAAAACTGACTGCTTTTTATCAGCTGAACAAAATTACTTGTGTATGACTAGGTTGACATTTATAGGCCACGCTTGAAAAATGACATGGTTTATCGAGGTAGGACCGATAGGACAATTGAACGAACTTGAATATTTTCATAATAGGGTAATTTTCCAATTGTTGCACGGCTAAAAACTCGCCTATTGTTGCGCACTCATTGATATTATTATGAGGTGTGCAACAATTGGCCATTTTTTAGCTTTGCAACAATTGGAAAATTACCCTACTTGTGCAATCTTTATTATGTTAAAATGTGGCTGACAAACTTGGCGTATTTTTGTTTATCTAAGATGGTATTATGACACCAACAGAAAAAGAGAAAAATATCAGAAGTTCAGTAACATGTTTCTGTGGGTTTTGGACCGATTACAATTTAAGAACACAAGAGATGAACACAGAGAAGTAGAAAACGATTAGCGAAATCAAGAAAACAATTTGACACAGGATCGACTATATTTGAACATACGTTCGACTAGGTATGCGGAGTGCGAGAGTAAGTCTCGGCTTCAAATAAAAATAATACGCTCTCACTTGTAGTTGTTGGGCACAAACGAGGCTGTGTTGTGGATTGACATCTAAGCCGAAAGAGAGATAGATGGTTCTTGAAAAAGTGAATGTTCATGGTGAGGGCTCGGGTTCAGTTTGGCTTTCTATTCCGCAGAATTATCACCTGTTCTGTGGCTTAGTTGGTTAAAGCACCGGTCTAGCGAATACGGGGTCGTGGGTTCGAATCCCACCAGAACGCGATTTTTTTCAAAAATTCATCCCTCAATTTGTCAATTAGCAACATTCTGTGTCTTCTAACTACAAGTTTTTCTGTATGTTTATGACATACCAGCTAACCTGGTAAATGCCAGTAAAGGGCAACATGTAGCAGTGTACCCTACCTTTGCGTCATCGGCGCAGTTGGTCGTGGAGCGTGCGACCGTGCCGAGCTCTCGACGCATACTGAATTAGACACCAGCAAACAGACTGCTTGGTGGCTAGGTATGCGGAGTGCGAGAGTAAGTCTCGGCTTCAAATAAAAATAATACGCTCTCACTTGTAGTTGTTGGGCACAAACGAGGCTGTGTTGTGGATTGACATCTAAGCCGAAAGAGAGATAGATGGTTCTTGAAAAAGTGAATGTTCATGGTGAGGGCTCGGGTTCAGTTTGGCTTTCTATTCCGCAGAATTATCACCTGTTCTGTGGCTTAGTTGGTTAAAGCACCGGTCTAGCGAATACGGGGTCGTGGGTTCGAATCCCACCAGAACGCGATTTTTTTTCAAAAATTCATCCCTCAATTTGTCAATTAGCAACATTCTGTGTCTTCTAACTACAAGTTTTTCTGTACGTTCGACAATATTTTAACATACGAGGTTCGACTGATTCGATAAAAAAAACAAACATACTACAACTGACATAACGAGGAAGAAAACATATTGAACCTTACCACAAAATCAAACAAGAAGACAAATACAAACCGTGTGACCATAACACTACATAGGCAAATCCTGACTGACTGACCAATTGAAAACTTTCCAATCTTCTACCGTAACTTTCTGAGTCAGTTTGCAACAGTGTCTTAATGGATATCATTTTCCGCGTACGGCTGGTAAACTACTTCTGAAAGATTACGTACTCTTTTCTATCTTCGGGTCTAGTGTAGAGGTTTCAACTCTATTCAGAGTGCAGCTAGAAACCTAGCAAAAAAAAAAAGAAATTTCTCCACTTATTCATCTAATGAATCCTTCAGGAATTCCTCCGCGTTTATTTTTCAGGAATTACTCCTTAATATCTTCGAAGAATTTCACCAATAATTCCTTCAGAAATACCACAAGGATTTGTTCAAAAATTATTCTATGCATTCCTATACTAAAGGAATTCAATATGAATTTTCTCCTTCAGAATATCTCCAGAGATTCCATCAAGGACTTCTTTAGGGAATTCTCACAAAATTCCGCCAAGGAATTCCTCCAAGTATTCTCTGAAGAACTACATACTCCCATGATTTTTTCTCGTAAATATTACATCAAACTTTTTAAATATTCTAATGATTCATTCAAAATTGACTTTAACATACCTTCGTGGATCTGTTTAAATATTATTCTCTAAGTATTCAATCAAGAATCCAAGAATTAATTACAAGAATTCCCTCACAAAGTTTCCTCAGAAATGTCTCGAAAGTTTCTACAGAAATACCTCCGTCAACAAATCAATACAAAATACATGTTTTCTCCCAAGAACTCCCCAAAATTTTACTTTAGACAAGGCAACTTCGCTCCGGAAACTTCTTGAAGGATTATTTCAGGAACTCCTTCAAGGAGTTTCTGTGAAATTCCTCCACGGATTCCTTCAGGAACTGCAACAATTATTTATTCAAGAACCTCTCCAAGAATTCCTTCAGAAATTCCTTCAAAAATTACGTCAGGTATTGCTCTATGCATTCTTCGGCATTCCCTGAAAGGATTTCTTTTAGAGTATTTGGTTTACCAATCGGGGGAAGACAAAATCGAGGGCTGACAAAATTGGGTCACCACTG
Source organism: Aedes albopictus (assembly GCF_035046485.1). Taxonomy (NCBI): domain Eukaryota; kingdom Metazoa; phylum Arthropoda; class Insecta; order Diptera; family Culicidae; genus Aedes; species Aedes albopictus. Next base: position 121,771,062 of record NC_085137.1, on the reverse strand, counting down.
CGTTAAATGATGGTCCTAATTCTGCGCAGACATTTTTACGAAATGTTTTAACATTGTAATTGGTGGACACACATTAGACAAATACCATCATAGTTTCAAACATAATGTTTTGCAGCTGGAAAACGAGGTCTGTGAAAATGGGCATGTCGACTTATGGAGAGAAAATCTAGCAAAGCTAACCGTACACAGTGTAAACAGTTGGTACCCAGCGATTGACCAGAACAATGGAATTTGTACAGAGAACCAACAAATAGTGCCTGAACCATTCTCATTGTGCATTCCAGCAGATACCTAGAAACAGTACCATATTTATCACCCATCACCTATCTATTCGGTTCTAGCGATTGCTAGACCCACTTTCAAGCTGCGGCGGCTCATTTGCTGCGTGAAAAGAATGTAATCTGTACATCACTTTTACGACGCGACTGATGTGCAGCGAAAATGATGTGATATCACAAGATTTTTTTTACTGTGCACCCCATACAATAGTAACCCGAGAGGTGAAAAAATCTAATGGATAGCATGTTCAGTTATTACTGATTGAATTACTGAAGAACAAAAACTGATACTGGTTTGATTGATATTGATAAAAAATCATAAATACATAATATCAAAATCATGTATGGAGAAATGCTCAGTAATAGCTTGTTAAGATTTTACAAGATCAAAACAATTGCAGACAAGATTTGTCGATCTTTTTCTTGAAAAATAAAAGAAAAAATGCCAACATCCAGCATCGAATCTACGACCTTAGGATTCACAGGCGGCGATGCTTACCACTGAACTGCGGCTCACTGTTGTGAATATCATGGCAACAAGAGCATGAGGTTCTTCGTTTCCCCAGCTCAGAAAGGGGCACATGGCATTTCACTAACATTGAGCCATCTCTATGCACAGCAAATAATTTTGTAATATCCATGCGCGTAATTTTTGGCGATGTATCCATTTTTGAACGTAATATCATTCGGTCACATCGTTTTCCAACATTTATCGCACTCACCATGTACATTAGGCCTGTAAACCTTTTCATAAATGTTCACTGATTCTCAAGTCCACCCCCATATTTTGATTGGCATCCTAAAAGAAGTAACTGGTCAAAATTTCAGCCAAATCCATTGAAATTAAGAGGTGCATCAAATCAATTTTGTGTTTTTCGACTATTTTTGAACTTCAAAAAATCAGAACTATACTAAAACTTGTCAAAACTTAATTCTTTCGGCAGAAATTGAAAGCTATACTTGTTTGCTACAACATGTGCCAATAAAATTGAAGGAAACATGTGTAATTATCACATTTGTAATCAGAAAAACTTTAAAAATCGATTTTTTGAAAGATTTTGTTCTGGAACACCCTAATATACGTAATAAGTTTGATATTTTAAAACGGCATCATATTCTCTCATGTTTTTGGTTATTTGCTTCTTTGACACCAATGCTGTAGGAGTTGAGCAAAAAATATTAAAATTCAGGAAAGCCAAATGTGGCCTAAAAACTAGCTTTTTGGAGGCAATCACGCTGTGGCGCGAAATTTGTCAACAAACCACTGGCGCTGGAAAGTGTCAACAAACCTTTTCCAGTAGATGCCTAGAAGCAGTATCATATTTATCATCCACCTTCCAACTCGGTGAAATAGCCGAGAGCAAACGGATGTGCCTCACAATCAACGTATCCATGTTCGAATCCATGCCAATATTTACTGTGACTATACGTATCTCATTGCGTTCCAAAAATTGTGTCAATTGGTTCAGAATTGGCAGAGTTATAGCAGAAAAGTGCTTAAAATTGGACCCCTGCCAAGATGGTTCCACTTCCCTATATAAGACGATTTTTTGGTAAATTTTTTTTGTTGCGAAATCGGTAAAAAAAATGTTGCTAAAATCGGGTGTTGCCAAATTCGGGAGTAGACAAAAACGGATGTTGCCAAAATCGGTAAGAAACTGTATAACTATTTATTTCAGTGCAAGCGGTTCATACTTTCCATAAGATTTGCAATGGGAAACGTTGCACTTACAGAATGGGAGTAGAATTATACATGACTTCCTGCAATTAGAAATCTCCAAGGGGAATGACATATCATTTTCTAACCGGAAAATCCGCATTCATTCGTTTCTAACCGTCGCTAACCGCTGCTAACTGAGCAGCAGTTAGACGTGGTTGACGACGGTTAGCAACGGATAAATGCGGATTTTCCGGTTAGCAAAGGAAGTGCCATTCTCCCTGGAAATCTCTAACTTATCGTCTTTCACCCCATTCCACCCAGTTTCTACAGACCAAATTTCACGATCAAAATAATGTTGGACCTGAAAAGTGGATTTTAGAGGTGTTCGTTACAACGAAGAATCGATCACCGTGCGCCATCTGTTCGTGAGGAGTCGAAGTTATGCCCGAATACATCAACCCGTGAAATCCCTCGTCCGTCAAACCTCGATGGCCGAAGGAAGAGGTATAACGCAAAATCGCATAGAAGTTTCGGGAAGTTTCGGCGACTTCCGACGGTATCGGCTATAAATACTGAATGTGACAGATGGAAAAGGTCTTTTTTATTCGATCTGCCAACGAGACGTCAAAGTTGTTAGTTGTTGTGAAAATTTAGTTACTAGTTAAGAGAAATTGAACTGAAGAAATAAAAGTGAAATTAATTAAGTGAAATATAGTGTAGAAGGAAGAAATAAAGTTAATTTAAGAGAGAAATACAGTGATTTAAGAACTTACCTGCGGTGTTGTGTAGTGCATGCTGAAAAAACCTGAAAGAAGAGAAGTGGAAGGAAACAAGATACTTACCTGCTATAGGGCTAGCCGTGAAACCTGAAAGGAAAAACGTAAGAAAGTTCCGCTGCGAACCGCTACTATCACCATTGGTCCTTCGAACCGGATGTGCGTTGAACTCCGTGCATCCACCCGTACGTTCATCTGGGAGTCGCCATCTTTCCTATTCTGGATTCACGTGTCTGGAGCAGATAGACACCACCCTGCCGAAGCTGCACTCACCTGTTGCCCCGCATCGTTGATGAAATTTGATTCGTTCAAGGCATAAAATTGCCTTCTCAAAGGTAATTAACATTCCAATCTCTATACTCTCTCGCGTTTTGTGCTTCCTGGTCTGTCGCTTCCAGATTCACAATGTCTACGGAACGTCGTCTGAAAGGCTTCAAGACCCGCCAAAAAAGCCTGCTGGCATCGTTCAGCCAAATTAAGGAGTTCATGGACAATTACGAGGAAGAGACCGATGCATGCCAAGTACCGGTCCGACTAGAGCATCTTGTGACGTTGTGGAACGACTTCAACTTGGTGCAAGCGGAGCTAGAGACGCTGGACGAAAGCGACGTCGACGATCAACTCAAAACGCGCATGGAATTTGAGAGCAACTATTTCAAGGTCAAAGGTTTCCTACTGTCGGTGAATAAAAACCCTACGCCGCCGCTGACACCTACGTCTTCTCATTCAACTGCGCATGTCCCTGCTACGTCTTCTCACGTCCGGCTTCCCGACGTGAAACTGCCGGTGTTCAGCGGAAACCTCGATAGTTGGATGAACTTTCACGATTTGTTTGTCTCGTTGGTACATACGTCGCACGAACTGTCTAATATACAGAAGTTCTATTACCTCCGCTCTTCGCTCTCCGGAGACGCATTGAAATTGATTCAAACGATTGCCATAACGGCGAACAACTACATAGTTGCCTGGAGCCTCCTGGAAAACCACTATCAGAACCCAGCGCGATTGAAGAAATCCTACGTGGACTCACTGTTCGAGTTCCCATCGCTAAAGCGGGAATCAGCGACAGAGCTGCGATCTCTCGTCGAAAAGTTTGAAGCAAACGTTAAAGTGCTCAAGCAGCTTGGTGAAAAAACGGAATTCTGGGACGTCATTCTCATCAGAATGCTCAGCATCAGGCTAGATCCAACAACAAGACGAGACTGGGAGGAGTTTTCTTCGACACAGGCTGCGATATCCTTCCAGAATCTTACTTCTTTCATACAACGACGTGTTACTGTTCTCGAAACGATCGGGAAACCTATTGAAAGCCCAGGATTCAGCGTGAAGAAACCCTCACAGCGCCCGGTTGCCAGCCACGGAGCTTTCCAGTCCGGTTCCCGAAAGTGTATCGTCTGCAACGACCATCATCCACTGTACCAGTGCGCAACATTCGCTAAACTCATCCCCGAAGATAAGGAGAAGGAAGTTCGTCAGCACCAATTGTGTCGGAATTGCTTGAGGAGAGGTCATCAGGCACGCGATTGCTCGTCTACGAGCACTTGCCGACACTGCCGAGGTCGTCATCATTCTTTGCTCTGCAGTAACGTACACCCGAACTCAACCAGCCCAAAACCGACAGACAATGCTCAGATGAAGCAACAAACAACTAAGCCTTCCGTTGAACAACCGTCTGTGTCGCTATCAGCGACTCTCGACAGCTCTCCATGTCTTGCAGCGACCAGAAACCATCGTAAGAGCGTCCTCCTTGCGACTGCGATCATCAAACTTATTGACGACAACGGGACGGAACATCTAGCTCGAGCGCTACTCGACTCCGGCAGCGAATGCTGTTTTATGACTCAATCGTTTTCGCAGCTTGTCAAAGGTCATCGTCAGAAAATGTGGTGCCCTGTTGTCGGAATAGGTCAATCAACTACCGAAGCTCGCTACAAACTGCGCTCTACAATCTGCTCCCGTGTGTGTCACTACTCCGCTTCGTTAGACTTCCTAATTCTACCGAGGGTTACCATCGATCTCCCATCAGCCTCTTTAAACGCCTCTTCCTGGGAAATTCCGCCTGGAATTGAACTTGCCGATCCGTCTTTCCATCAATCCAGCAAAATTGATGTAATCTTAGGAGCTGAGGTCTTTTTCGACATATTTAAGTTCGCAGGCAGAATCAATCTGGGTGATGATCAACCAACCCTGATCAATTCTGTTCTTGGATGGGTGGTCTCAGGCAAAGGAGAAACTTCTCCATCAGCGAAACCGGTTGTAGCTAACTTAGCTACCATCAGCGATCTTCATCAACTCATGGAACGATTTTGGTCTCTCGAGAACGACACTACATCCTCTTGCTACTCTGTCGAGGAAGCGGCTTGTGAGAACCACTTTCAACAGAATGTTTCTCGAACTTCGGAAGGCCGGTACTGTGTTCGTCTGCCAGTGAAAGAGGATATTTTCACCAAACTAGCTGATAATCGACGCACTGCAATTCGACGTTTTCACATGCTGGAATCCCGACTCGATCGTGACGTCATCCTGAAACAACAATATAACAGCTTTATGGACGAATATGAATTTCTGGGCCACATGCAACAAGTATTCGACCATGAGACTCCACCAGCACCCTGCTACTACCTACCTCATCACGCTGTAGTGCGTGAGGAAAGCACTACAACAAAATTACGCGTGGTGTTCGATGCATCATGCAAAACACCCGGAGGCCCATCATTGAACGATGCCCTGATGGTTGGCCCCATTGTACAGCAAGACCTCCGCTCGATAGTAATGCGGTCTAGGACGCGGCCGATTATGCTAATAGCCGATATCAAGCAAATGTACAGGCAAATTCTTGTGGACGAAAGAGACACCCCTCTTCAGCGGATAATATGGAGACCCGCACCAGATGCACCACTGCATACATTTGAGCTTAAGACGGTGACGTATGGCACGGCCAGTGCCCCGTACTTGGCAACCAGAGTACTGCAGCAACTAGCCAGCGACGAGAATGACAACTTTCCCGAAGCTGCCGAGGTGCTAATCAACGATTTTTATGTCGACGACCTTTTTTCCGGAGCCAGGACAGTGCAAGAAGCAATCCAGCTAAGAACTCAACTCGATGCACTGCTACGCAAGGGAGGCTTCGAACTTCGTAAATGGGCGTCAAATGTTCCTGCTGTACTCGAAGATGTCTCACCAGAAAATTGTGCTCTCCAGCCTTCCGTGGATTTGAACAGAGATCAGTGCCTCAAAGCTCTTGGCCTTCACTGGGAGCCATCGACAGACTACCTGCGGTACCAAATCAACCTTTCTGATCCTGCAGATCAACCTTTGACGAAACGGCGAGCACTTTCGCAAATCGCACGGCTGTTTGACCCACTTGGATTGGTGGGCCCAGTAGTCACTTCAGCAAAACTGTTTATGCAGAGCCTATGGACATTGAAGGACGACGTTGGAAACCGCTGGGGCTGGGATCAGGAGCTGCCCTTAGCCTCTCGTAAATATTGGCAAACATACCATTCGGAATTGAACCTTCTAAACGATCTTCGAATAGAGCGCTGTATCTTGGTCGAAGACGCAACATCAATTCAACTGCATCTATTCTCCGACGCATCCGAACTAGCTTACGGCGCATGTGCTTACCTGCGTTCTACCAACGCCACCGGAGTGACAAGAGTTGCGCTTTTGACGGCTAAATCGAAGGTTGCCCCATTAAAGCGGCAGAGCATTCCGCGCCTAGAGCTGTGCGGTGCCCTGCTTGCGGCGGAACTCTATGAGAAAGTCATTGCATCGCTTCAGCTTCGACCTGAAACCTTCTTCTGGGTGGATTCTACAACAGTGATTAGCTGGTTAAAATCCGTTCCATCGGCCTGGACAACGTTTGTTGCAAATCGGGTTTCAAAGATACAACTGGCAACGGAGAACTGCAAATGGAATCATGTCCCAGGTCAACAAAATCCTGCTGATCTCATCTCACGGGGTACGTCAGCGGAATCGCTTCTTCAGAGCAAAATATGGTGGACCGGCCCAACCTGGCTTCAGCACGACATGGATTCCTGGCCAACGCAGCCACTCATCGGTAATCGCAACATCGAAGTTCTCCACGAAATGCGAAAATCCGCAGTTACAGCTCTTACCGCAGCAAACAACCCCTCCTTCATCGATGACCTGGTCAGCAGATTCTCCTCGTTCCGGCGCTTAACGCGCGCCATCGCTTACTGTCTGCGGTTTGCTCGGAACTGCAAGCTGAAGGAACCCAATCGCCCCTGCACCGAAACACTGACTTACGAGGAAACGGAAGCGGCAGAATTAATGCTAGTTTCGCTGGTACAGCAACAAGAATTCAACAGCGAGTGGAAGTTACTGCAACAAGGAAAACCTGTCTCAACTAAGTCGCGGCTTCGATGGTTTCACCCCTTCTTGTCCGATGACAAAGTGATCCGGATTGGAGGCCGACTGAATCAGGCGAAACTACCCTATAACACACGGCACCAAATTCTTCTTCCTGGAAAACACCGTTTGTCGATGCTCCTGGCGCAATATTTTCACGAAAAACATCTCCATGCATCACCACAACTCCTACTATGCCTTCTTCGAACTCGGTATTGGCTCATAGGGGCCAGAGATGTCGCCAAAAGGACAGTGCACTCATGCGTTCCCTGCTTCCGAGCGCGACCCAAATCGCTCGAACAATTCATGGGTCAATTACCATCTCCCCGGGTCAACATGGCACGACCGTTTGCAATTACCGGCGTAGATTATTGGGGACCAATATCTATTCAACCATCGCACCGACGAGCCTCACCCAGAAAGGCGTACGTGGCGGTTTTTGTGTGCTTCTGCACTAAAGCCGTCCACTTGGAATTGGTATGCGACCTAACAACAGCGAAGTTTATCCAGGCACTACGTCGATTCGTGTCCCGCCGGGGTCTGTGTTACGAAATATACAGTGACAACGGCAGAAACTTCGTGGGAGCCGCGAATGAGCTGAGAAATTTAATACGCACCAAGGAACACCAACAAGCACTAGCTGAGGAATGCACTGAAAACGGGATACGGTGGCATTTCAATCCTCCTAAAGCGTCACATTTCGGTGGCCTTTGGGAGGCAGCAATATTTTCCGCCCAGAAACACTTCAATCGTATCGTAGGACCGCACAGACTTGCCTATGATGATATGGAGACACTTCTTTCTCAAATAGAGAGTTGCCTTAACTCAAGGCCAATTGCACCACTGAGCGACGATCCATCGGATTGTGATCCGTTAACACCAGGGCACTTTCTGGTTGGCACGGCGCTGAAAGCTGTTCCTCAAGCGGATTTCTCGTCGATTCCATACAACCGGTTGCGGTATTGGCAGCACACTCAGAAACTCCTCCAAGATGTATGGACACGGTGGCAACTGGAATACGTCTCGACACTGCAACAACGAACAAAATGGTACAAATCGCCAGTCATCATCGAAAAGGATCGCCTGGTTCTACTGAAGGATGAGGATGCACCACCGATGAGCTGGAGAACCGGACGAATAATCGAACTACACCCGGGCGCCGATGGGATTACGAGGGTGGTAACTCTGCGAACAGCGAATGGTACTTTCACTCGACCGGTGTCAAAAATTTCGCTGCTGCCCATCGAACCACTTTCGGGCACTATTGCTTCCAGCACTGGGACTGCTTCCTCCGACGAAATCTCCAGCAGCAACTAACGTTCCAAAAGAAAGGCCTGAAATGTAAAATACAAGGCATTTTTTTGGAATGGACGAGGTGAGAACCTGTCCTAAATAACAATTTTTCTCAATTTGGTCTACCGGGTCTTCTGTTTTTGTTTATTTACAAGCTGCTGCAACGATCAACCGAATGACGTTTACGACTTGACAGCTGGAGGCTTTTCATCGATTTTGCTGAAAGGTTGGCGAATGCAAATCGACGACGTATCAGAAATTGACATTCCTGAAGGGGCCAGCATGTTCGTTACAACGAAGAATCGATCACCGTGCGCCATCTGTTCGTGAGGAGTCGAAGTTATGCCCGAATACATCACCCCGTGAAATCCCTCGTCCGTCAAACCTCGATGGCCGAAGGAAGAGGTATAACGCAAAATCGCATAGAAGTTTCGGGAAGTTTCGGCGACTTCCGACGGTATCGGCTATAAATACTGAATGTGACAGATGGAAAAGGTCTTTTTTATTCGATCTGCCAACGAGACGTCAAAGTTGTTAGTTGTTGTGAAAATTTAGTTACTAGTTAAGAGAAATTGAACTGAAGAAATAAAAGTGAAATTAATTAAGTGAAATATAGTGTAGAAGGAAGAAATAAAGTTAATTTAAGAGAGAAATACAGTGATTTAAGAACTTACCTGCGGTGTTGTGTAGTGCATGCTGAAAAAACCTGAAAGAAGAGAAGTGGAAGGAAACAAGATACTTACCTGCTATAGGGCTAGCCGTGAAACCTGAAAGGAAAAACGTAAGAAAGTTCCGCTGCGAACCGCTACTATCACCAAGAGGTTTAGTGTCTTTGAAGAAGTTTTTTGGTATGTTGAGGCCTGTCCATAAACTAAGTAGACTCTTAGGGTCGATTTGTTCATCCTGGCTTAGGCGTTAAGCCAGGATTAACTATATGGGTAAGCCTGGCTTACGAGTTAAGCCGAGGTGAAGAAATCAACCCTTACGGCCGATTTCTTCACCTTGGCTTAACTCGTAAGCCAGGCTTACCCATATAGTTAAACCTGGCTTAATGCCTAAGCCAGGGTGAAGAAATCGCCCCTTAGGGCCAATTTCTTCACCTCGGCTTAACCGGTAAGCCAGGCTTACCTATACAGTTAAACCTGGCTTAACGCTTAAGCCAGGGTGAAGTCGCCCCTTAGGGGGATAAAAGAAAACATTTACGTGCATGTGGGCATGTGGCCGATGTGCTTTGCAGTAATGATTGGAGAGCTAAATGTATTAGCAATGGCAAACAGTTCCGTAAAAATCAGATCTTCAAGTCATCTGATATGGTTACACTGGTCATGCTACTGCCTAGTATATCGAACATTTGTCGAAGTCATTTATGTGTCGGAAAAATATAATTCCAAGTTGGTGAGAATATTATAAACTGAGGGAGGGTGATAGGCCCAGTCAGACCCCTGAATGGGCAATGTGGGTTAGTGTGTGGGAATGCCATTGCAGGTTTGTAATATTCTCCGAGGCTTCCGAAATCCAACAGGGCGCGAAATCCGGGTTGCGGACAGAAGAAAAGGGATATTTTTGTACTGTAATCAGCCAATGTGATATTATCTTCTATGGTGTTGTAGTGCGAACAGGGTATGAAAAACGGATCACGCCGAAAAACAAACGCTTTGTCCTAAGCGGTGCATGTTGGTAACAAAGGCGCTCCGCAACACCCGAGCAGAAGGGAATAGCAACAGCATAATAAAATGTGTTATTTTGGAAAAATAACTGAGTAGCGGAAAGAGTTATTATCATGTTATTTACATAACATATACTGTTATAAACTTGTCTGTCATAAGCGGCAAAATAACAAATATTATAACACAAAAATGTTCCTGGAAGACCTGTTTAATAACATGTTTTGTTAGTTTCAATAACAACTTAATAACAGCGCATTTTGAAAATATTTCAATAACAAATTTTGTTATGAATACGTTATTGATAACAATCTGAAAACAAAATTTGCTTTTGTTGCTCTGTTGCGGATAGGAACTCCTCCAAAGTTCCATATGCATTCAATGGGGTAAGCAACAATAGGATCTATTGTTAAATGTTTCATTCATAATTGGGACGCTATTGTTGTCGCAAGCGATTTCTTATCGAAAACAGAGAGAAACAATAGTTCTCGTTTATTTTCCAAACAACTTACGATGAAAAACTACCGTCGTTTTGAAACCCTTTATTAGGTGGTTCATTGTTTATAAGATTAATTAACATTATTACCTCATTGATTGACACATTTATCCTAGTTAATCTAAGTGGGCTCGATGCAGTGAAATCAATAAAAATAAAATGTCTACAAATAATCAATGGAGTTCTTGATGACTTATTTTTTTACATTTTTGTCGAAAATGTGTTGTTCGTCGTTGAATTCCACCAGTTGATCCAAAATGTTTCATAAAATGGCTAACACAAGGCTAACACTCTATTACACTCTCTACTTTCGTATTCATACCTAACTGAAACTGGGACAGGGATCGTAGCAAGCTACGCGTGCGCGTGGACGTTTTTCGATTTTCCTGTCACGGCTTTTTCTTCTACATCCGTAAAATTTCGATTCAGAAATAAGAGTTTCGCGTTAGAATTGTTTGTAATTAATATGTGTTAAATTTATTTTTCATTGAAACTTAGTGAGTTCCATGCAGATTCTCGGCCGGCACGAGTGCATTAGTTTCCTCCTGGTAAACTGCATCTCCGGTAGTGCCGAAATCGTTCGAGCTAGTTTCGTGAAAACTCTCGGACAGCGCGAGTGTATTACTTCCCGGCAGATTGCATCCCCGGTGGTGCCGAAATCGTTCGCGCTTTTGTACCTCGAGCTAGTTTTGTGAAAACTCTTGGTCGGCGCGAGTGTGTTAGTTTCCTCCCAGCAGATTGCAATCTCGCTGATGCCAAAATCCATTTTTTGATGGTATTTGTCGAATAACTTCAGTTCCTGTAGGAAAAGAAATATTGTGTGCTTTGGACGGTGATGTGCAACCAGATAATTTGGTGAGTTCGTTCCGATGTGGAACAGATTTTTTAGTACCATTACCACTCATAAGTTGTAGAGTATGATTGCCAAAAGTAATGTCACGCTTTCAAGTTCATCGTTTTCGAAAACAAGCGATTACGGCACCGATTTATTCCGCTCTTTTTGTTTTCATGCGTGCTCACTTCTAACAAAAAATACAAAAATAGAAGACGAAACAAGCAGTGTTTTTACTGGGATAAAATTGGCAGCCGCATAAGAGAACCAATGCCCTATATAATTTCAAAGTAACCCTGTCGCATAACTTAACCATAATGAATTACAGCCCATTCCCGTACCAAAATCCCATCTCCTATCTATTTACGAGGGCGTCGGTGAGTCGCTGGCATCTCGATAAATAGGTATCTTCCATTCCCTATCCCTTTCCATCCACAAAACGTATTTCTTATCGTTTCAGAGAGCGAGTAATGGCGCTTAAGCCTAGGCTTGTTAGCCAGGACACATGGTCCAAATGCCTGTGCCCCATCCCGGAAGCAAAAAGGCCCATGGAGTGACAAATTTCTTAGCTATGTCACTCCCAACGTTGGTGTTAAAAAATCACTTACTCTCACATCAACACATCTACATGATCAACTCAAATACACTTACACAATCTGAATCTTGCCGCATCACTCGCTTATAGTGAATCCCCAATCAACCCATTCCAAATATCCAACTCCTTGACACCTATGGGGGCGCCGGTGAGTCGCTGGCCTTTCATAAAGTAGGTGTCATATCATCACATCCTTTCCTTCCCTCGTAACGGAGAAGATGGGCGTGGCCGGCAATGGAAGTTTTCGTGTCTTTTTTACTTCAACCTCTGATTGGATAGCTGTTCCTTCCCAAATAGCATTCCATAAGCAACTAGAATAGGAGTATTAAAGTTTTAACATGACAACTTTCAGTATGCAATCTACGAATTACTCCGTTACCACGCAACGCACGCAACGCAACGCATACCTAACTGAAACTGGGACAAAAAAAAACAGGTATACTTTTAAAAGTGCTTATAAAATAAAAGGCTGATAAGTTGGCACTGTAACGTAATGTCAGTAAGAAGAGGAACTGATGACAAAATAATATTTTCTCTTACAGTTCCTCACGGAATGCTGTGAACAACGAAAATCTCGAATGGTGTAGTTTTGATTGCAAAGCTAGTTATGTTGTAATATTAATGATCAAATATTTGTACTAGTCTCAATGACACAATAATAACTGAACTTGTGCTACAACAAAACATGTTAATGAAATGTAATTTAAAGAAAATATACCAAGAGCATGATCATAACAAAATAAGATTGCCCAACAGAACATGTTATGGAACGGTGATGACTTAATAAGTTAATAATAACATACCGAGATATAAAAACAGGTTTTGTGATTATGTTGTTATTATTTTGATATTTTCCCCTGTCGGGTAGGAGTGTCCGTTTGTTATAATTGGCAAAATAAACAATCGGGCGCTTTTGATTTCTGTGACTTGCTTGGCATGTTGTGGATTATTGTTTTCTTTTGGTTTTGGAAGGTATGCGATTCACTATTGAGCCTTAAAATTATTTTGCATCTGAATAGCATTGATACACTGAAGTTTTTTTTTACGCGGTTTTTTTTTACGCGGTTTTTTTTTACGCGGTTTTTTTTACGCGGTCCGTCCTAAAAAAAAACCGCGTTATTTCAAGACCCGTCGTAAAAAAAAACCGCGTTATTTCAAAAACCGTCGTAAAAAAAATCCGCGTTTTTTCAAAAACACGCGTAAAATAGTCAGCACCACATCTAACGTGACTTGACTTTTTTTACGACGTTTTTTGAAATAACGCGGTTTTTTTTTACGACGGGTCTTGAAATAACGCGGTTTTTTTTTACGACGGGTCTTGAAATAACGCGGTTTTTTTTTACGCGGTTTTTTTTTACGCGGGACCATTACCGTCGTAAAAAAAAACTTCAGTGTATTGTCAAGAGTGTACCAACACCTTAATTCCACACCAAAATACACTTTTCCTATCCCATCGCGTTTATGTAGTCAGCAAAGACTATTCAGCCATTACCCCTCCTTATCATCGGCTTTCGACTGACTTGCGCTCTCATTGCCCCACCAAATGCTGCAAAATGAAAATAAAAAAAAAATGAAAAAAGCAAAAACTTTCATTTTATTTTTCATATTTCTCTATTAGCTATTACAGTACCTTTGGTAAGGGTCTCCAAGGATATTCAAACTTTGACTGTCAATTATTGATTATTAATTTGGGTAAGATTGAGCTACTCTACATGAAGTTGGAGCGATTTTAGTAAAATGCTTTTTCAGATTACTCCCAGTTATCCAAATACGAAGCCGCTACACCTGATAAACTTATCATAGTAAAAATTGGTCAAAAATAAATTTACATTCATTTTACATGCAGATATCAAATTTGCAACGGGCCTTGCACGATCACGATGGCACGATTTCGGCGCTCAAAGAGCACAACCACGAGCTCCAACAGCATCTGGAAGATATGAAAGACACTGTGAGTATATTCTACTTTTGGGAAGGTTGATTGTTAAAAATAGATTTACTCAACAACGATGTGGCTGCACTTTTCCGAAGTTCCGAGGAGGGAGAATTGTAAACGAACAATGTATCGAAATTCTTGCGTATAGTAATCTAAATGAGCCATTTCGTTGAGTGATTGTGATTGTCAGACCCATCGGCGCACTAATAAACCAGAAGATAATCCATTTGCCTTTATTCTCTGTTCTCGGATCAACGACGACGATGCTGTGGTGCGGTGGTGGTGCGCAACAGCTGCAAACCTACAAGGAAAGCATCCGGCGGTTAGGCGAGGAAAAGGCGAGCTTGGAGGAAGAGGTAAGTGAACTGCGTTGGTGTGTTTTCCTGCTTCTTTTTTTTCCCTCGAGCCTCGAGGAGCGAGTGATGCCATGCATTTTCATTTCCACCAAAGCCGGTTGGCGGGTTAGGCGGGAATTTCCTTTCATGTGAAAATTGCGATGTGGCGCACGAGTTTACCGGGCTGGGTTTGACTTGCGCGCGGATGTCGTCAGTGTCAGTCATTATTTGACTGCAGAATTTTTATTACGGCATTCAAACAGATGATGATGGTGGTTTTGAGGTGGGGGTTGACAGTTTATTTTTTTCGGTTTGGTGACCTTTCCACAATAGTAGAACGAAGCTCATTTATTGAATGAAAATAAAAAAGGAAAACATACACAGCAAAAAAATCTTGTGATAGGGTTTTTGACCCCATTCTTGGCAGTACAGGTAAAGAAAATGGTGTATAACCTAAATTCACATTAAAACGACCATTTTCGTTCACTTCTTCCATCTGAATCAGATACCATAACTTTTTTCAACATTAAAAAAGTACCTATGTTTTGATGAATTTTCAAGCATTAATATATTGTTGATAATCGCTCAAAATTTCATTCAATTCGGTTCACTGGTCTCCGAGATTTGAGAGTACAAAAATTGATAGTCTTTAAAATAGTGTTTCACCAGAATGGTTATAACTTTGCGAAAGATTAACCAATCGAGCTCAAATTTGTACCACTGATGCACATATAATAGGTTGACAAACGGTCAAAATTTGAGAATATTTGATGCACTCTATGAAAAGTTACAGCATGTTGAACTTTTGTTAAAGATAAAAAGTTGCCTATCCCAAACATTTTGGCCATCCCCTGTATTTGTGAATAATATTCTAAAAAAAAGTTCATGGAGTATTTTCGAGAATGTTCATGGAAGGTTTTCTAGATGGATGCTTTGAGAAAAATCTGGAGGAATCTCTATTGAAGAAATCTTAGGAAATTCGTAAATGAATTTCTGGAACAACCTATGCAAGATATTTTGAATCCATGCAAAATTTGGAAGCTATTCGTGCAAGACTTTTTAAGGAATTCTCGAAAATTTTTCTAAATGTCATTCTAAAGTCTAAAGGAATCCCTAGATGATTTTGTAAAAAAACATTTTTGACTGAATTTCTTTAAGATTTCCTGGATGATTTTTGAAGCAAATCTACGATCTGTTTCCAAATAATCTCCTTAAGAATCCCTGGAAGATTTTTTTACGGAACTCGTGAAAGATTTTTTAAATGAATCCTGGGATGGATCTCTGCAAGGGTCCATGAAAGAATTATCAAAAAATCCGTGGATTTTTTTTAAAGTAATCCTTGGAGAAATTTGTAAAGAAATCTCTGGAGGAAAATCTGGAGATATTTTTGAAGAATGTATTAGTCGAATTTATAATAAAAGTCATGAGAAATTTTCTGAAAGAATCCCTCGAAAAAATTGTGAAGGAACCTCCAGGGTAGTTTCTATAGGGATCACTGCAGAAAATTCTCGAATGGATCTCACTTTTTTTTAAGAGTCAAGAGGAATTTCTAGATAAATTTCAGGAGGTTTTTCTGATAGAAATTCCGATTAAAAAAAATCTCTGGAGTAAAAGCAAACCCCGCAGAAATTTTTGGAATAAATCTTCCCCGATCCCCTTTGAGAGAATGCTTAAAGGAGTTTCCGAATGATTTATTCGAGAAAATAATCTAAAAAAAGAAATCTCTTAAGGATTTTCTGAAGAAATCTCTGGAAGAATTTACAAAAAAATCAAACACAACTCTTTCTGAAACTTCTGAAAAAATCCCTAATGGAATTTCTGGCGAAATTGGAAGTTGCTGTAGGAACTATTGGTGAAATCATTTTAACCTTCCGTAACTCGCGCGGTTGACTACCTGCGTCAGCACCACGCTAATGCTGAGTACAAAAAGCGAGATTTTTTCAACGTGTTGTACAAAATACAACAGCGCGATCGCTCGTGGGTTAAGAATATCCAAAGTAACCACACTTCAAGTTTTTAAAAGGAAGTTTTGAAACATTTTCTGAAAAATTGTTTCTAAAGGCATCGCTGAAAGTTTTATTAATGGAATTTCTGGAGAAATTTCTGATTAAATGTCTAACGAAACCTCTGAAGGAATCTCTGATCGCATTTTTGTAAGAATTTCTTTAGGAATTTCTGCTCAAATTCATGAATATATTTTGGAAAAAAGTGAAGGAATGTCAGAACTAAATCATGAAAGATGCTTTGAAAGAAATGTTTGTGAAATTTATAGAATGAAAGGAATTGCTGAACAAATCTCTGAAGTAAATTTCCAAATGAATCCATGGAAGATTTTTTAAAAGAATCTGTAAATGATTTTTTGGCCAAATACTCGGACAAGCTGCCGCAAACAAAAATAAAAAGATGTTTTAGAAGAATTTCTGAAGAAATTTCAGGTAGATTTATTTAAGAAACCTTCAAAAGATTCTCCAAACAAATGCCTAGAGAAATTTATAAACAAATAACTAAAGGAGTTTCTGAAGTAATTCCTGGGCGAATTTCTCAAACAATCTCTGAAATGATTTGTGAAAAATCATGGAGGAATCGGTTAAGCAATGCTTGCCAGATTTCGTTAAATAATTCTTTGTGACTCTTCTGAAGGAACACATGCAAGAATTTCTGAAATATTCTATAAAATGATGATTTGATGTGGGAAGTTTTATTCGGAGACCGTCGTTATAAAATTGAAAATTTTGCGTTCACTTAATTTTATTGAACACCTCGGAATTGCAACAAAAGGCGACCGAGCAGATAGCGGTACAAACCAACACTACTCATACAGAAAGATCGTTCGGAAAATACAGCACAACCAGTAACCACGCTCTATCAAGTACTTGTCACGAATCTCTAAATTTCCGAAGGAGCTCCTTACGGAATTTCAGATGGGATCCCTGGAGGAATTTATGCAGCAATACATAAAGAAATTCCAGGGTAAATAAATCCTCGGAGACATTTTCAAAGGAATTCCTGAATGAATTTCTGAACTTTTTCAATTTTTTGGGACATTTATGTAACAAAGATATTGTGTATGTCCATTGCTCAAAATATTGGCTTTTGAATCAACCATACATAGTTTTGGAGACGAAAGATTTCGATGGTAACAAAATAGCTAGATAGTAGTTTATCGTTATTTAGCGAGAATTACTAATATATGCCAAAAATCTCTGCGTTTGCACAAATTCATGCGGATGTCAGAGTGTTGGTGGGATATGGTTGGCAATGGGTTCGCACATTGGTGCGTAGATGCCAGGCGAAAGGTCATAGATTAGTGTATTTATTACTCTGAAGGTATTGCGACACAGTTCGTTTGATTGCATAAACTCGTAGGCGTTACATGATAGATTGACACTGTGATAGGAAAGTTCGAAGAAAGAGAAACGGCTTATTCAACCCATTTCTGTTTCAGCGATGGCTATGAACATGCACTATGAACAATATACATGAGTTGTGTATGAGGGCCCGCTTGGCAAAGTGAGGCAAAATATTGAGATTTCATTATTGATATTATTACTTTACATGTATTGGAAAAACGACAATAAAGTTTATCCTCACTTTACCTAGGGTATAACTTTTTTCACAGACGTTGGATCACTTTGCGGTCTTCAACAAAGTTCTTTGGCATATAGACACCTACAATAATACCAAAGGGTTTGATTATTGAACGCTTACAGCGCCACCTAGCGACAAAATTCGAAAACTTAAAATTTCTGCATACATTTGGCCAAGTTTTCCCATACAAACTTCAAGCATTTTGAGCGCCCCCCTAGGCTCAACCGATTTTGCTCAAATTTTGAACGTAGCTTCTGGGAGTCCAAAACAACTGATTGAGGAGGTAAGACTTGGCATTTTTCGAGATTTTTGTTTTTCATATAAGTGTGGGCCACCTTAATGAGGGGGTTAGAAGCAAAGGGGTGTAAGTGAAAAAAAAAAAAAACTTTCGAGTTAATGAGTTTTAAAGTTTTTTACCAATTTTTCATCCCTCACAAAATGTATAGAATTTCAAAATCGACCCAGTTTTCTACGATTTATTGGAATTTTTCTAATCAATAACCTTAAAAAGTTTCTAAAAGCTTGAAATCTGAAGAATTTTTTATATACTCAGTTCAAAACCGACAAAATGGTCACTTACACCCCTTTATGGTTCTGGGCCGCTGATATGTACAGAAGAGAGAGAGAAAGTATATAGAAAGGAGGAAAGGGACGGACCAGAGATTGAACCCAGGACCTTCTGCATACGAATCAGAAGCGATAGCCACTAGACCCACTAGGGGGTCTCCAGTTAGCCTTGTGGATAAGGCTTTAGATCGCCAATCCGGAGACGGCAGGTTCGATTCCCGTTCTGGTCGGGAACTTTTCTCGACCTCTCTGGGCATAGTATATCATTGTCCTTGCTTCACAATATACAAATTCATGCAATGACTGTCAAAGAAAGCCCTTCAATTAATAACTCTGGAAGTGCTCAAAGAATACTAAGTTGAAGATAAGGGCAGGCCAATTCCAGTGGGAACGTAGAGCCACAAAGAAGAAGAAGAAGAAGAAGAAGCCACTAGACCACCAAGCCCGTTTAAGAAATATATTCTCCTTGCTAGGTAGATTAATCCGTTTTATTTTTCTTTCGTTTATTCTCCGTTCAGTGTAAAAATCAGCTCATCACCATCTCCAATCTGCGCACTGCGTTGGAGGAAACAAAACGCAACGGCAGCTCTTCAGTGAGTTTAGCCCCCGCGCTGGGAGGAGGGGATCTGACCAGCTCCTACCACCATCATTTGGCGGCGGCGGCGGCGTCAGCGGGTCCCAACTCTGGCCAATACTTTCAACCACAGCATCACTACCACACCAGCAATAATCATAACACTATCAGTAGCAATAATACCAGCAGCAATAACAGCAGTGGGACTACGTCCTACTGGAGTGCCTTTTGGCGTGCGATGCATGATTCCTGAGTTTTTTTTTAATTCAAACTTTTGTTGATTGTTTGTACCCAGTTCCTGATAGTTTCGAACCAGATGTTGCCGTTATTATTTATTTAAAAACTATTTTTATTTATACCTAAATTGAACTTTGAATCTCTGACAACGAATAGGCTAATATTTTGCCACTTTTTTTTTAAATAATCATAAGAAAATATAATTTTAATGTGTTTCGCTAACCATGTGCCTCTGTTTCCGACACTGTAAAATAAGTTAAATGCTTAGTTTAAGTTAGTATTCAAAATTACTTACATTAGTAAGATCCTGTTGAAGAGATTTTACTTGTGTAGAATAAAAGTATGTTTATTGAAAACGTCGTTTTTTGTTATGTCAGTGTTAGATTTTGCTTGTCCTACTAACACCATTAATTCTGGTAAGTTTAATCAACAATTGAAAATTATAGGAATAAAATAACTTTCAATCAATCAAATTGCTTTACACTACTTCAAAATTTCCCCTTCTAGGTGACCAACTTGCAGGAAGTTATTGAGTCATTACACTCAGAGGTAGCTCTGCTAGGAGAACAACTGAATCAGTCGTTTCGAGAGGTAAGTTTGTTGATTTCACATCACTACTAAGACATATTCCGTTGATTGCACCAATTTTTGTTTTCGTTTCCAGAACCTCAGCAAAGACAACGAATTGGATCACTATCGTGACTCCAACCTGCAGCTGCGTTGCCAAATAACCGACCTAACGCGCGATATGCACGATCTGAAGGACATTGCCATGCTGGTGGACGTCAGGCGAGAGGTAAGTGTGGCCACCCGGGGTGGGCGGATGTGTGAAATTTGTGTCATCGTGAAATAAATTCTTTCCGACACCGTTTTGATTTGGTTTATATGTACCCCGATGTTGCCGTAGTGGCGAATTTCTGTGCATAATGATGTATTGCTGGTCTGGTAGGGGAAACTGGAAAAACATGGTTCCGCTTCATTCCATTATCTGATGTGATGTGATCATATATAATCTTGACTTTGTTCACTTAAATGCTTTGTTCGTTTAATTCTCAATTTAAATAAAAATCCTCAATCCAGAATTCGAGAAAGTTATACAGAAACTTAAATTCATTACGAACATTTATTTACAATCTATTTTTAATACTTACTTTACGCTACTTTGAAATACTATTACTATGTTGAGATGGTTTGTTTGAAGGCTTACCTTACCTTACCGGTCAGGCTAAGGCCGGGGTGGCCACTGCTGTACATAGTAGCCGCCTCCATTCCACTCGGTCCATGGCTGTTTGTCTCCAGTTCCGCACTCTGCGTAGGGTCCGCAGATCGTCCTCCACTTGGTCGACCCACCTAGCTCGCTGCGCTCCACGTCTTCTTGTACCGGTCGGATGACTCTCGAGAACCATTTTAGTCGGGTTGCTATCCGACATCCTGATGACGTGACCCGCCCACCGTAGCCTCCCGATTTTCGCGGTATGGACGATGGTTGGTTCTCCCAGCAGCTGATGCAGCTCGTGGTTCATTCGCCTTCTCCAGGTCCCGTCTTCCACCTGCACTCCGCCGTAGATGGTACGCAACACCTTCCGTTCGAAAACTCCAAGGGCGCGTTGGTCCTCTGCACGTAGGGTCCATGTTTCGTGCCCATAGAGGACGACCGGTCTAATCAACGTTTTGTAGATGGTTAACTTCGTGTTACGGCGAACTTTATTCGATCGTAGAGTTCTGCGGAGTCCAAAGTAGGCACGATTTCCTGCCACAATGCGCCTCTGAATTTCTCTGCTGGTGTCGTTGTCGTCGGTCACCAGTGAGCCCAAGTACACGAATTCTTCAACCGCCTCGATTTCATCACCGTCGATATGAATTCGGGGTGGCGGGCGCGGTGATTCCTCCCTGGAGCCCTTTGCCATCATGTACTTTGTCTTCGACACATTAATGACTAATCCGATTCGCCTGGCTTCACTCTTTAGTCGGATGTACGTTTCCGCCATCGTCTCAAATTTACGAGCAATAATATCAATATCATCGGCGAAACCAAGCAGCTGAACGGACCTCGTGAAAATCGTCCCACTCGTGTTTATCCCCGCTCTTCTTATTACACCCTCCAAAGCAATGTTGAACAGCAAGCACGAAAGACCATCACCTTGCCGTAACCCTCTGCGAGATTCGAAGGGACTCGAGAGTGTCCCTGATACTCGAACTACGCACATCACTCGATCCATCGTCGCCTTGATCAACCGTATCAGTTTATCCGGGAATCCGTATTCGTGCATAATCTGCCATAGCTGTTCTCGATCGATTGTATCATACGCCGACTTGAAATCGATGAACAAGTGATGTGTGGGCACGTTGTATTGGCGGCATTTCTGCAACACCTGGCGGATGGCGAACATCTGG
Source organism: Aedes albopictus (assembly GCF_035046485.1). Taxonomy (NCBI): domain Eukaryota; kingdom Metazoa; phylum Arthropoda; class Insecta; order Diptera; family Culicidae; genus Aedes; species Aedes albopictus. The sequence goes on along the minus strand of NC_085137.1, from coordinate 121,749,463 downwards.
TCCGTTGTAGCGCGTTCACCCATGAATCCAGCCTGATATTGCCCCACGAACTCTCTTGCAATCGGTGATAGACGGCGGCATAAAATTTGGGAGAGTATCTTGTAGGCAGCGCTCAGTAGTGTGATCGCGCGGTAGTTTCCGCAATCCAACTTGTCGCCCTTTTTGTAGATGGGACACACGATACCTTCCATCCATTCCTCCGGTAATACTTCCTCCTCCCAAATCTTGGTAATGACCCAGTGTAGTGCTCTCACCAGTGCTTCTCCACCGTATTTTAGAAGCTCGCTTGGTAGTTGATCTGCTCCAGCGGCTTTGTTGTTTTTCAACCGGCCAACCTCCTCTTCAATCTCTTGAAGGTCAGGGGCCGGAAGTCTTTCGTCCTGTGCACATACTCCTAGATCTGTTACCACGCCACCTTCGGTACTTGCAACGTCGCTATTGAGGTGCTCATCGTAATGCTGCCGCCACCTCTCGACCACCTCACGCTCGCTCGTGAGAATATTCCCGTGATTATCTCGGCACATGTCGGCTTGTGGCACAAAGCCTCTGCGCGAGCGGTTCAGCTTCTCGTAGAACTTTCGTGTGTCCTTAGCGCGGTACAGCTCTTCCATCGCTTCACGATCTCGTTCTTCCTGCTGGCGCCTCTTCATCCGGAAGACTGAGTTCTGCCTGTTCCGCGCCTGTTTGTAACGTGCCTCATTCGCTCTCGTACGGTGTTGCAGCATTCTCGCCCATGCTGCATTCTTCTCGTTTTTCAACTGTTCACATTCGCCGTCGTACCAGTCGTTTCTGTGATTCGGAGTCGCGAAGCCTAGTGCTGTAGCCGAGGTACTACCTATGGCGGATCGGATGTCCCTCCAGCCATCTTCAAGTGTAGCTGCGCCAAGCTGCTCTTCCGTTGGTAGGGCCACTGCTAACTGCTGAGCGTAGTCTTGAACCACCTCCACGTTACGAAGTTGCTCGATGTTGAGCCGCGGCGTTCGACTTCGACGCGTGGTGATAACTGTCGAAAGTTTTGAGCGCATGCATACAGCGACTAAGTAGTGATCCGAATCTATATTCGCACTGCGGTATGTGCGGACGTTGGTTATATCCGAGAAGAATTTACCGTCGATTAGAACGTGGTCGATTTGGTTTTCTGTTTGGTGGTCGGGTGATCTCCAGGTGGCTTTGTGGATATCTTTGCGGGGGAAGAAGGTGCTTCGGACTACCATACCACGGGAGGCTGCAAAGTTTACGCATCGCTGGCCGTTATCATTCGATACGGCGTGCAGGCTGTTTCGCCCGATTACCGGTCTGTACATTTCCTCCCTTCCTACCTGCGCGTTCATGTCGCCGACAACGATTTTCACGTCACGCGGCGAGCAACCATCGTATGTTTGCTCTAACTGCGCGTAGAACGCTTCTTTCTCGTCATCGGGTCTCCCTTCGTGTGGGCAGTGGACGTTGATGATGCTGTAGTTGAAGAAACGGCCCTTAACTCTCAACATGCACATCCTTGCGTTGATCGGCTGCCACCCGATCACACGTTGTCGCATCTTGCCCAACACTATAAATCCTGTTCCCAGTTCATTAGTGGTGCCACAGCTTTGGTAGAAGGTAGCCGCTCGATGCCCGCTTTTCCACACTTTCTGTCCAGTCCAACAAAGTTCCTGCAACGCCACGATGTCGAAGTTGCGGGGATGTAGTTCGTCGTAGATTATCCTGTCACATCCTGCGAAACCTAGTGACTTGCAATTCCATGTTCCAAGTTTCCAATCGTAGTCCTTATTTCGTCGCGTGGGTCTTTGCCGATTGTATCGAGTCGTATTTTCTCCTATGTTATTCGCAATGGGGATTTTTACGGGTGGCTTATTGGGCCTACGCCAACACTCCTGTCTCGCCGGAGGGCCATCGTGCCAGTTCTGTTTAACGTCCCAACCAACACTGGGACGACCACGCTGATGGGGCTACCACCTTGGATCTAGCTGGGCGTGGTGCAGCGTTTCTTACTCAGCCGCTGGATGCCAGAACAGACGCTGTTTGAGCCGCACCTCCTTGGTGAACAGACACTCGGATCGTACCTCCTCAATCTAGCTGAAGTCAGAAGGACAACAGTGCCCAGGCTGCACTACCAGCTAAGCACACAACTCTTAGCTGGCGGTCTTTCCCAGACAACCAGTAATCGTATAAGATGTTACATAGGATGATAAAGTGGAGGCCATATGCATGCATGCCTCCATTTAGGCGCATGTTAAATATACGCATAACGTCTCCACTTTAACATCTTATGCAACATCTTATACGATCACTGGTTGACTGGGTTGTCATCGCTTGACCCGTGGAAGCATGAGGTAGGAACTTGTGAGGACCAGAGCTATATTGGACGCTCTCCTTATCGACTCACCGTTTTGCAGCCTTTGTTTGAAGGCTAGTTATGAAGGCTAGTTATGTGAATCAATAGAGCGACATCTAGATTTCCGTTCTCTCCATCAACTCTACAGCCAATCGCTACGCTAACAAATACATTCGCGAAAATGCATTGATGCGATGAAAATTTGCACTATGCTCTCACTTACAAATCCGAGCAAAACAACGCACGTTACCAGTCACTCCAACGTAGAAATTATGTCACTCACTGCTAGAGGGCTGCTATCCAGTAGAGCCCGGATGAAGGTCAATTGGTTAAGTAATGTTGCATGGAGCTAGAAGTGAGACGTAGAACAAAAATTCAAGCAGTCAAAACTTCGTGATTCAAAAAGAAGAGACAATCGCTACTGTTGTTGTTGATACTACCTTGCACGAGGGTTAGCTTGAGTTTCTTTAGCGTGTTTCGATTCTGTTTTGATGAACGACGTTTGCTATTCAAAGTGAGGGTCAGAGTGAGTGTCGTGAGATATAAACCAAGTAGTGCAATTCCATACTCTGATCAAGAGTACATATTTACTAATTTTTCTATGTTTTCATTGGTTCTAGTTAAAATTTTTGTTTTTGTTTCTGTCCTGCTTTTAGCTTCAAACTCTAATTTAGAGTTTAGTTTTTACTTTTTCTTCTTCTTCTTCTTCTTTATGGATCGACGTTCGTTTTGCAATTTAGCCTGCCTCTCTTCAACTTAGTGTTCTAAGAGCACTTCCACAGTTATTAATTGAAGGGCTTTTTTTGTCTGCCATTGTATGAATTTGTACATTGTGTGGCAAGTACAATGATACTTTATGCCCAGGGAATCGAGAAAATTTTCCCGACCGGAACGGGAATCGAACCCGGCATCTCCGGATCGGCGATCCATAACCACTAGGCTAACTGGAAATGGTTCAGATGTTGGTTCATTTTCGACCGTCTTGATTAATATTTTGCACAAAATAGGCCATAACTCAGGAACAGAGAAAAACCATATCTTGACAGATTTTACAGATTATAGCTAATGTAATTCCCTTCCAAAAATATTTATTTTTAGAATTTTTCCGGACTTCGAAAATAGTTTTTTTTTCCGATTTTTTCAACCGATTTTCCTGAACAGTGAAAAATTTTGTGGAAAACAATTTTTCATTTTATTTTTTTTAATTGCTGAGAAAATTTGCTTACGATTTCACAAAAAACATTGTAAAGGGTGATACGGTCAAAATTTGGTCACACAATTGGTTTCATAACTTGATACTGCGTACACCAAAACAGCTGATTTTTGGACCAGTAATGGTACATTATATGTAGCTTATACCATAAAATTTTCATCAAAATCGGTTTAGTATGTGCGGAGATATTGTGAATCCTGAAAACTGCAATTTTAAAATGTTGTACAAGGAGGATTAAAAAATAAGAACACATTTTTACTCTTTTATTTATAGAGCCACAAATACTGAACCAATTTCAATGAAAATTTTTCTGTATGTAGAGTATACATATCAAAATGTTGTGTAAAAATTTCATTCAATTTGATCCAGCCATTACAAAGTTATATTTGTTAAGGTGGTCAAATTTTGTCAAATTTTGTCAAGTCAAGCCAAATTTTGGTCACACATTTTTTTTCATAACTTTAGACTGCGTACACCAAAACAGCTGATTTTTGGATCAGTAATGGTCCATTATATGTAGCTTGTACCATAAAATTTTCATCAAAATCGGTCCAGTATTTGCGGAGATATTGTTGAACCCTGAGATCTGCAATTTTATTTTATTTTTTTCACAAATAAGAACACATTTTTACTGTTTTATTTATAGAGCCAGAAATACTTAACCGATTTCAATGAAAATTTTTCTGTATGTGAAGTATGCATATCAAAATGTTGTGTAAAAATTTCATTCAGTTTGATCGAGCCGTTACAAAGTTATATTTGCTTAAGTGGCACCCGGTCAGTTTTTTTCATATTCAAACTGCTACAACTTTGAAAGTATTCATACAAAATAGCTCAAAATTTTACTGCGAACGTATTTTCATAATAGTATTATACTGTAAAATTTTGATAAAAATCGGAGCAGTATTGGTTGTTCTATAATCAAAATTGTGCTTTACTGACCTTGAATTTCCGAAAATTTACTATGGAGCGCCTTTGTACAAAATTTTAAAAAGGTAGGTCGATGGTTTCATCTATATATCAACCAATACTTAATCGATTTTGATGAAAATTTTATGGTATAAGCTACATATAATGTAGCATTACTGGTCCAAAAATTAGCTGTTTTGGTGTACGCAGCCTAAAGTTATGAAAAAAATTGTGTGACCAAATTTTGACCGTATCCCTCTTTATCTACGATGCTTCGTTCTTAACTCATATAGCACATCTGGAAAATTTACACAAAATTGGCCATAACTCAGGAACGGAGAAAAACCACTTCTTGAAAATTTCACAGAATATAGTAATTTGTACGATAATAAAAAAAAACCACACATGTTAAACACGTACAAAAAGTTACTTTGAAATAAAACAACTTGATTTTTCTTTGTTCAGAAGAATATAACGAAGTCTTGGGGATCAAGTAATTTGTCTTTACCCTATTCTGAAAGGAATAGTAAGTGAGAGCTTGGTCTGATGTCGTGTTGTTTATTGAAAGCTCACAGCTCTACCTACCTAATAGTATCTAATAATATTGGAGTGCAGTCGAATGGATTGAAATGTCTTTGTCTGTTGGTTTGGTTTATTAAGTTGGTGTAGGGATGGATGAAGTACTCCTATTCCTTTTTGGCTGATGTGACAAATAATAGAATATTCAGCACTGCATGATTGAAAAAGTTTGAACATATTTATATCGATTACACAGCAGGATTTTTCTCCTTCTCTTATACTCAAAAATGCTGTTGCAGTAAACGGTTTGATCTAAAAACACTTTTCTATAACGTTACACAGCAAAAAAAGCAAGCTATCGAACAAATTTAGCAATGACCTATCGAACTTAGCTGATCCAATATCATCATCTATCACAACAGTTTGCTAGGTTATAGAACATAACTGGGTCAATGTCCCTCTACCTGTAGTGCTCAATGTCAAAAGGATTCTTTCGAAAGACAAAACGCATTTGTTGATGCTATCGCTTAACACCTTTCCACATTTGTCGCTACCAGCAACTAGGAAAAGTTCCGTACATAGGTAGGCACCTTGATTCACACACCTTTCACGCACTATCTAGGCTGTTTTGTTGTTTCACAACTAACGAGGGAAACCATGGACGTATCCTCTCACCTATCATGGTGTCAGCCATCGTCAGCCAAGTGCTAGTTCAAAGTTCCGCTGGCTGACGGTGGCGGCGGCAGCGCCTTTTAGCACCTGTCTGGTGATGATGGTGAGGTCTAGCTGTTGTACACACGGAAAAGTTCAAACTTGTTACACGCGATTCGCGCGCGCCCAGCACATCCTCAACCTCAAGGATAAAGGAAGTGGGCCCCGAGAATACAATTGTAGGCAAACCTGGCAAAGTCGACGGAAGAACACGGTCGAGAGAAAACGGCCACCAGTAACAACAGGAACAGACAGCAGCAAACCACTTTGGAACGGCGGCGACCACGTTTTTCCGTTGAACACGTGGGGAGGGACACCACTTTCGAAAAGAATTCTACGGTCTTTCTTTTAACATTCGCGGAATGAGAAACTTTCGAGTTGGGTCGAATATGTTTATTCGATAAAATCCGAAATACAACTGAACTCGCATTCTAAATGATCTGCTTTATAACTAACAATTGCGCAAACACGATCGGCACGGCACCGATCGGAAGAGAACTCAACCTATCTACTCTCTGAGTTCATTTAGCTCATCATAGTGGGTAACAGAGAGGATTTCTATTGCATGTGACTCAAAAAGAGTGGTCTAATTACAATTCAAATATTAGGTTGTAAACATATTTAACAATTGTGTTTGCCAACATGCCGGGCCCCGTTGAAAGCCCGCTTTCAACAAAACACCAAGCGTCTCCATGCTCAGTGGGTGGTAGGTTGCTGGGGGGAGGGATCCTCGATGGGAAGTGGACACACTTCGGTGATTGCTCGTCGGTAGCTCCCGTGTGCAGTTCGAACCTGAACTACACGAACGTGTCCATCCTTACCGGGGAATACCTCTTCGATCCGACCGAGATTCCAGCGCATCGGAGGTGCGTTATCATCTCTGAGGAGCACCAACGTTCCTACCTCGATGTCCGGATGGACAGTTGGCCACTTCTTGCGGTCCTGTAATTGAGCCACGTAATCTCGCGACCAAGCTTTCCAGAAATGCTGGAGGTTTCGTTGCATTTTCTGGAACGAATTGAGACGATTAATGGGAGTATTGCATAAATCGGGCTCGGGAAGAGAGCAAAGTGGCTCTCCCACGAGCAAGTGCCCTGGCGTCAAGGCAACGACGTCTCCGGGGTCCGACGACATCGGACATAGTGGGCGAGAGTTCATTATTCCCTCGATCTGAATGATCAGGGTGTTGAAGTCGTCCGTGTTGAGTACCGTATCCTTCATGACACGGTAGAGGTGGTACTTGAAGGTCTTGACGGAAGCCTCCCAGAGGCCGCCGCAGTGGGGTGAACGGGCTGGATTAAAGTGGAAGGTAATTCCAGCTTCTGCACAAAACGAGTGAAGTTCACGCGATCGGTGCATCGCGTCGAATTGCTTCCGATTCTCTTCGAGCATACGATTTGCGCCGACGAACGTTCGTGCGTTGTCGCAGTATATATCGGAGACACGACCGCGACGACCGACGAGGCGCTTTAATGCGTTCACGAACGCGTCGGACGTGAGGTTGTACACCATGTCGATGTGTACCGCTTTCGACGACATACATACGAAAATCGCGACATGTATCTTGACCGACGGACCGCGACGATTCGGAATCGAAACCGAAAACGGCCCACAATAATCGACGCCACAGTGGGTGAACGCGCGCGACGGCGTAACTCGCACTGCAGGTAATGGTCCCATGATTTGAGAGACATTTCTTGGACGGCAGCGAAAGCAGGTAATGCACTCCCGAACAGCTTTTTTGGCAAGATCGCGGCCTCGCACTGGCCAGTAGCGCTGGCGCAACGTCGACAAGAGAAGTTGTGGTCCAGCATGTAACATTCGGAGGTGCGTTGCTCTCACGATGAGCGTTGTTAGGTGGGCCTTTTGGGGCAATACCAATGGGTGTTTGGTATCGTAAGGAATATCGAGATGCTGCAGCCGACCAGTTATGCGCAACAACCCATTCGAATCTAAGAACGGGCAGAGGGTTTTTAGAGGAGATTTGAACGAAAATGCTTTACGGATAGTCCCCTTGTACTTCTTGAGGAATTCGATTTCCGCCGAAAAAAAGACCTGCTGCGTTTGCCTGACGAGCTCCATCAGCGCGTGTTCCAGTTCCATATGCGAAAGTGGACCAAATTTGCGCCTTTCAGGTGGTTTAGTGCGGCAGTTATTAGCAAACCGCCGCAGCCATGCGACTATGCGTTGCAGATGGGAGAGCGATGAATGCTGTTCGATGAGATCAATCGTATCATGGTGAGCGACTACGACTGAAACGACCTGTTTGGATTCGGTTTTCCGAGCTTCTTGATGTAGTGGTGATAGTTTGATGCAGTTCTCCGGCCAAGTATCCGAATTTTGCCGAAGGTAGGGGGGACCGTGCCACCAGAGCGAATCTTCCATCAAGAGCGACGGAGAGACTCCCCTCGAGATCTTGTCCGCAGGGTTCAGCTCAGTCGGGACGTGCCGCCACATACTTCCTCCTGTCAGCCGATGAATTTCGGCAATCCGATTCGAAACGAATACCTTCCACGGCGTAGAAGACGAAGCTATCCAATGAAGAACGATCGACGAATCGGTCCAAAATGTAACCGGGAAAGCCAGCTTCGTCGAATCCAAGACGAAATCGGCCAATTGAGCGCCGAGAACTGCCGCACACAATTCGAGACGAGGAATAGACAAATTACGAAGTGGACTGATACGCGACTTCGCTATCATCAGGTTGCATTGCTGTTCCCCAGTAGAGCTTATAGATTTGACGTACATGCAGCAGCCGTACGCATGTTCGGAAGCGTCTGAAAAGACGTGAAATTCTACGGCTCGGTAGTCTTCGATGAGAATGCGACGTGGAATTCGAAGCGAAGATAGCGTTGCAATCTCGTTGCGGAACTGGATCCACCACTCTTGATATTTCTCCGGCAAAACGTCGTCCCAGCTGAAGTTTTCGAACCACGGTGCTTGCAAAAAGATTTTTGCACCTACGATGGATGCCCCGACTAATCCCATCGGGTCGAAAAGGCGTGACATCTCAGAAAGAACCAAACGCTTTGTGATTGGCTCAGAAGACGTGAGATCGGGAACGTTGAAGCTAAATTCATCTGACTGTGGGTGCCAATGAAGTCCTAGAGCTTTCACCGAATCAGATTGGCTGATATCGAGTTCTGTTCGAGCATCCCGAAGCGATTCCGGAATTTGGGAGAGCACAGTGGGACTATTGCTGCTCCATTTTCGCATGTTGAATCCACCTGAACGTAGCAGCTCGATTAGCTGATGGTTCGTTTCTACCAAGCGTTGCTCGTTGTCATCCCCCGAAAAGTAATCATCAACGTAGAAACATTTTCCAACCTTTGGAGCAGCGAGAGGGTATTTGTCGGCTTCGTCCTCGGCGAGCTGATTGAGAACGCGTGTAGCGAGATACGGTGCAGGGGCAGTCCCGTATGTCACCGTTTTCAGCCGATAGGTCTTCAATTCCTCGGCTGGATTCTCCCGAAACAGGATCAGTTGCAGCAAAGAGTCATCCGGATGAACCCACACTTGCCGGTACATTTTCTCGGCATCCGCACTCACCGCAAAACGAGAAATGCGAAAGTTGACGAGTGTAGCGATGAGGGGCGGTTGAACGGTGGGACCAACATAGCAGAGATCGTTCAGCGAAATGTTGTTGCTGCCGCGACACGAAGCGTCGAATACCACGCGTGTCTTCGTGGTGGTGCTGTCGGGCCGCTGAATTGCGTGGTGAGGAAGATAGAAGTGCGGGGTGGACGGAGATAAATCAGGCTTGATTTCCTCCATGTGCCCCAACGATAGGTACTCATCCATGAACTTAGAGTACTCTGCGTGTAGTTGTGGGTCAGACGACAGCTTCCTCTCGATTGCCGAAAACCGCCGCTCGGCGATTCTGAACGACTCTCCCAACGAGTCAAGCATCTCCCCACGAATCGGCAAACGAACCACGTACCGACCGTCAGAAGCTCTATAGTGTGTCTTTCGGAAATGATTCTCGCAGTATAGCTCCTCCAACGAGAGCGCCTTTCCCTTCTCAAAACTCTCCACCTCCCAAAACTTGTGAACCATCGACTCCAGGTTGTCGATCGATGACACGTTGCAGACGACGGAGGGGGCGCATGGTTGTTCAGCTTCACCGGCGACAACATAACCGAAAACTGTTTTGCGAAGCACTGGCAAGCCTTTGCCAACGGAGATTTGATCGTTCTCCAGAATCGAGAAGAAGTTTTTGATACCGATGATGAGGTCGATATCATGCGCAATGTTGAATTTAGGATCAGCAAGGGGAAGGTGGCGAGGAATGACCCACTTCGAAATGTCAACAGTTGCAGTGGGTAGGACTCTAGTCAATGTGGGCAAAATTAGAAATTCCATGCTACTAGTGTACGAACCGTAGCGCGACGATACAGTAATGATCGTTTTGTGCTTCACTTGTTTGACTGTTTTACTGATGCCGTACACATCGATATTGGCTGGTGTGCGTTTCGAGCAAAGCCGTTGAGCGAGAGATTGGGTTACGAAATTGGCTTCGGATGCACAATCCAGCAAGGCGCGAGCGAGAATATGAGTGCCATCCACGTGTTGGACTTTCACGTAGGCAGTAAGCATGAACACTGACGAGATACATGCTTTCGATACGAAAGAGTGATTGGGTGTGACGGTTTGGCAGTTCGTCACTTGCGAGGAGCTATAAGCTAAGCTTGACGGTATAACCGGGGGAACCGGCGACGAAACGGACGATAACGAACGATTGGTTGGCCTATCCGACGGCGACGAGGCCGATCCCGTAACCCGAGGGACCCCGTGACATTGATCGACAATGCACGGCACCGACGACGGCGATTCGACGACCGTGGCCGATTGTGGGGATTGCTGACATTGGCCAACCTGTGCTGCCACAGATTTATCGTGGGTCTCTGTATTGCTGGCAGACTGCGAATTCAAATGCAAAAGTGTGTGGTGACGTTTATTGCAGGTCCTACACGAACCAGCTGAGCAATTTTTCATCATGTGAGACGATTTTAGGCAATTCAGACAAAGTCCTTGCCGTTTAGCCAACTCGAAGCGCTTTTGAGGCGTTAGCTTCCTAAATTCATCGCACTGCGATAGGGTGTGCGATTGCTTACACAAACTGCACTTTTGAGTGCTGTCATTGTTGGCTGAGTGGTACAACGAGGTTTTCGACCGAGTGGGTTTGGACTCATGCTTCGGTTCGGATTTACTCGCAGATGGCGAAGGTTGGGAGAGCGTAATTGACTGCAAAATGCGAGAACGTTTTTGGATGAAGGCAACCAGGTCAGCATACACTGGCCGCACATTCTCCTGGAGCTGATTCTCCCACTCCTTTTGCGTCAACGGGTCAAGTTTGCTGCTGAGCAGTTCAACTAGGAACGAATTCCAATGCTCTCTGGGATCTTCTAATTTATTGAGCACGCTCACGTGCTTGTCGAACTCGTCCGCAAGGTTGCACAGCGCAGACGAAGACTCTTTGCGCAGAGATGGAGTGGACATTAATGCCGAAAAATGTTGCTTGATGAGGAAGTTTTTGTTGTCGAACCGCTTTTTTAGCAAGTCCCACGCAATCGCATAGTTTGCTGCGGAGACTGCGAGAGATTGCACGAGTCGCAAAGCATCACCTTTCAGTACAGTTTTCAAATACTGAAATTTCTGTACCGCCGAAAGTTGGCCATTAGTGTGGATGAGAGTGGTGAAAAGGTCGTGAAAATTCATCCACTCATCGTAATCTCCACTGAACTCCGGAATTTTAAGTTCAGGGAGGCGAACAAAAGGAGCATGTGCAGGCGGAGCACCAGGTGAACCGGGCCGCCTTTCAGCTCTTTCATCAAAGACCGCAAGTTTGGTGGCTAATGAGCCTTTCAATTCAAAGTATTGCGTTTCGAAATCAATGCGTTCTTCAGCAAGTTCCTCCGAAAGCTCGTCCTCAAGTTCAATTTCTGCCTGCACCTCATTGAACTTCTCCCACAGGCTATCTAACGTCTCAAGCCGAAACTTGAGTTGAGGAAAATCACGGTCGAACACAAAATTCTCATCGTATTCCTTGATCAACTTAGCGGAACCGATGATATTGTTCCTTTTCAGGAGGAGCTTCTTAGTTTTCTTACACTGTCGAAGCACCATTTTGGAACAATGAGACCCACAATGGGCGCGATAACAATAAAACGCACGAGAACAATTTATTGATCGAAAATAAAATGGCGGTCCACTCACCTTTTGTCTCCAGTGCGTTACCTGGGCTCACTTGGCTTGACCTGCGTCCTTTGCTCGCTTGGTGATTTTCCGTGCTCTTGCAGACGTCCAGGTCGAGAACAGCTACCGATGCAGCTAGTAATCCGGCTGAAGATCCGTGGGGTGGTACAACAGCGGCGAAAATTTCCAAAATGGAGCCCGCTATTGTTCGAGAACAATCCACGCTATCCTCTTACGCCGGCCGATAACGATGACGGGGACCTGGCAGTCCCGGGTTTCGGCACCAAAAATGTAGGCAAACCTGGCAAAGTCGACGGAAGAACACGGTCGAGAGAAAACGGCCACCAGTAACAACAGGAACAGACAGCAGCAAACCACTTTGGAACGGCGGCGACCACGTTTTTCCGTTGAACACGTGGGGAGGGACACCACTTTCGAAAAGAATTCTACGGTCTTTCTTTTAACATTCGCGGAATGAGAAACTTTCGAGTTGGGTCGAATATGTTTATTCGATAAAATCCGAAATACAACTGAACTCGCATTCTAAATGATCTGCTTTATAACTAACAATTGCGCAAACACGATCGGCACGGCACCGATCGGAAGAGAACTCAACCTATCTACTCTCTGAGTTCATTTAGCTCATCATAGTGGGTAACAGAGAGGATTTCTATTGCATGTGACTCAAAAAGAGTGGTCTAATTACAATTCAAATATTAGGTTGTAAACATATTTAACAATTGTGTTTGCCAACAACAATTATTATTATATGCCTTCTGGGGCGGGTACGTTGGGGAGGGGTGGTGATAGTGAGTGGGTGTGGGAATTAGGTCGGCGACGATGACTCGGGAATTGATTGGTTTCTTTCAACACGTGACTGAACGAAACCCTCGCGGTAGTGCAATAATGGCCCTAATTAGTGTTTGGTGAAAGGCGATCGAATCGAATTAGGTGTAAATTATGCGATTTATGGAGCGGTTTGATCGAATTGCGAAAATGTTCAAAGATTTTTTTTTTAAATTACGCGAAAAAACATCTCTGAGAAGCATCAGTGTATTTAGAACTTTTGTGAGAAATAGCTATTAAGCTAAAAGAAAGTTTAGAAGAAGTTTAAGAAGAGTTAGTGGCTAGGAGATTCAAAGGAGGTTATCCTGAGTTTCAAAAAGGTTTTAAGGGAGCTTCAGGAGGCGTAAGGGGTTCAGAGGAGCTTGGTTACTCAAGTAACGTTTTTGGGGGTTTCGGAAGGTCTCAGGTGCGTTATAAGGGGTCCGAGGGAGTTTCAGGGGGTTTTCGGAGGCATTCAGGAAACTTCAGAGGATTTTTAGCGGACTATTAGGCGTATTAGGGGATTCTGAATGGTCTCATGAGCGTTACAGGAGGTTTTGAAGACTTCAAGGGGCCTACTGTTATGGAAATACATTTCGGATCACTGCTCTCAGGTGAGCTTTAGGGAGACTTCAGAGGCGTTCTTAACCATTTCAAAAACGTTTCATGGCGGATTCAGAAGGGATTCAAGCAAACTACATTCTCAATTTCTTGGGCGACCATAAGTTCTTTTTAATACTTATAACAAGATCTTAATGATTCTTGGGTAATTCCTTCTTTCATCAATCGTGAATTCTTTGAATGATACTATCAATTTGCAAATTCCTATATCCGGAACCTGTACTAGTTAGCTTTGCATGGACCCCCCTTTGTTCGCAGACAGAATTTTTGAAAGTCTCGTGAGGCATTTAGCAAGGATTTGTGGTACACCTGAAAAACCCCTGGTCCAGTTAATCGAAGACAACACTAAACACAGGAAGAATAATTTGAGCAACAAATACATAAATCCATAAATGGGAATATGTGCATGTTTTGACCCAGTACAGAATACACTTTTGAAAAAAAAAAAAACAATTGTAAAAATGGTGTTAGCCCTTCATAGGTCATCATCACGAATAATAAAGAGTTGTTAATTATCACTGAACGATAGAAAGCATGCATGTTCTCTATGAAGAAAGACGTTTCAGGTTGTTTCAGGATGTTTTAGATGGTTTCAGTAGGTTTCAGGGGGCTTCCAGATGTTTTCAGGGGGCGTTCCAGGGAGTTCGAAAAGGTTTCAGGTGCTGTCAGAGAGTTTCATGGGGCTTCAAGAGGTTTTAAATAGCGTTTCAGGAGCATTCCACGGATTTTTGTGGGAATGCAGTCTAAGGGGAATACAGATTCGTTTATGAGGTTCTTAGTGTGGCTCATGGAACTGAAATTGTGAGTGTTTATGACTTTCATAATGAGGTTACTTTTTTTTTTTATTCTTCAATCACTTAACCTAATCTATTCAGCTCTATTGTCCACTAGGGCACTGCGTGAGCGATTCCAATTGGAAGCTGTACATAGGTACACTTTGTACAGCACCTAAATGTATTCTATTTTAATTGTACTATATCGAACTGGTTCCTGTTGCGCTGCTTTCACTTTCTACCCTATCATAGTAGAATGATGAGCACGAGAATGTTGATGTGTGGCTGTTGGATGTTCCTGTTTCCAGTCCGATTGAGGATCCATTTTGGGTTGCCGTTCGCCGACGTCCAAGTATCCGGGTTCATTTGAGCCATGGGCTCAGAAGAGGGTCAGTGTCAGCTGCTCTCAGGGGGAAAGAGCAACTGACGAAAGTGCCGGGGCTGGGATCGAACCCATGACCATCTGCTTATGAAGCAAACGTGTAGCCACTACGCCACGGGCCCCGGCTAGAGGTTACTTTTGACCTAACTTAAAATTGTTAACATTGGAGAAAGTTATAGCGATAAGATTATTTTTCTAATGATGCACAAAATGTGCCTAAACTTCAAGATCCCTTCAAAACAGCCATTAAAGTTCAGTTATTTTGCCTCAAATTGTTACTTGAAAGGAAGTGACAAAATATCCGATAGTAAATTGAAAATAGTTATAGGATGCAGGTTAAAATGAAACCAATTTACTAAGAATCCATATAATAAATTAAATTGCTTCAACTGTTTTGGAAGCTTTATACAATGAGCAGAATGCTCAAAATTTTATTGCATTCGGTTCATTGATTCCGGAGATAGAGTTCAAAGTTGGCTATCGGATAATTCCGTCTTTTACTAAAATATTTTTAATTTCATGTAGAATAGCCCGATCTTTCACTAATTTAAACCATCGCACATTGGGCAAAATCAAGCCCAAAGGTGGAAAAAATTAATAACTTTCTTAATACAAGACACTATGTGACCATCAATGGCTTATTCGAAAGCAAATTTTTTCAAGAATTGGTTGGTGGATGATTCATGTACGGGCAACTTCTCTGAAGCGAGTTATAGAGCCCGTTTTACCCCCTCAAATTTGTGAATTTCTGTTATTTTACGGCACTTGTTATGATTTAATGATTTTTTCGCTGGGATACCATCGCCCCACTCCCATTGAGTAACGTTACATACAAAAAGTTATTAAATTGTTGGAATTTTAGGGTGTTATGGGGTCAATTATGCAATGGTATATTTTCAAGGTAGAAATTCATTTTTTTATTTTTATTTATGATTTTTTACGTGACAATAACAAAATAAATGATCGAACACTCATGGTTTATTCCAAAAGAAACCATTTTTGGCGAGTTTGATCTCAAATTATTGATTATATTTAAGTTTTCCCGCATACAAATATGAGTAGTTCCCATCCTTATGCCACCGATTCCAAACATTTCCAAACGATGAGCCATTGCTTATATACTCCAAAAATATCCTAAATGTTGTTTGCGCTTAGCCCCATAGACGGGAGGTGACGGCAGCATATAGTTATAGAGCTTAGTTTACCCAAACTCCCCTATAAACTTATTTTTTATTGATGATGATTAACCTGGGCTTGTTAGGGGAATATATGTAAATAAAAAGAAAATCGCGTTAAGTACTGTTCCTTTGAATTCCACTAAGAATTTGCATCCTTTGACAGATACGTATTTCGACCTCAACTGTAAGGTCGTCTTCAGTGTCTTGTACTTGACTCGAGTCAAGTCAGTCAAGTACAGACACTGAAGACGACCTTACAGTTGAGGTCGAAATACGTATCTGTCAAAGGATGCAAATTCTTAGTGGAATTCAAAGGAACACTACTTAACGCGATTTTCTTTTTTTATTTATTTTTTATTGTTTTTAAATTAAAACAACTTTAACTTGAAACTTCCAGGCATGATATGAGTTAATATTGATGAAGAGCTAACCAGTAATATCACTGCATCCTATGAAATTTGAAAATTTAGGGTACAATGGGGTTGAATGAAAAAAAAAAACAATCAAAAAGCTTGAATGACCATATAAGTTGACAAATAAGTATAAACTTTGTGCTAAAATAGAGGTAGAAAAATATAAGATGTTGAGGACCCACATTGAATATTTTTTTAGAACTACACCATAGACTTCCATTTTTCGTGAAATCATATTTATTATATTGAAACTTGACTGTCAATTACAATTTTTTTAGAACTATAAAATTGTGAGACGTTAACGGGTTAATGGGGAAGCTGAACTTTTTGGCTACATTGGTAACACAAATAGGTATTCTTCTTCTTCTTCTTCTTCTTCTTCTTCTTCTTCTTCTTCTTATATTTCTTCTTTATGGCTAGACGTTCTGTTACTGGAACTTGGCCTTGGAAGGTAGAAGATAACATATTTTTCAGTTTTCTATCTGACCGAAGCATAGAATATCCAACTTCATTGTTATGGCTTATAAAATCATGACTGGCAAGACACAGGCAAAATTGTACAAATTTAAAACGCTAGTTGTGAAGATATTCTTAGACAAAATATTATATTATATTAGGATGGAAATATGGTTGTACCTGTCTTAAAATGGGCGGATATCCTGGAAAACCTCTGCAAAATAGGAAAACTAGTTTTGACCAAAAGTTGCACTTTTTACATGATTTTCATATTAAATAGAATTTATCCCAATATAGATGTGCCTCCCCCTTCAAGTTTTCGCATTTTTGACCATCCATAGCCTAGTGCACAAGGTTGCTAGTAATTGGAACTGTATTATAGTACACCTTCACTAGTAGTGGTATGGTTACCAGACGCTAGCATGGAAAATCACGTGCAATTTCCCGCCCTTTGTTTCGTGAAGGCATGCACGAATGCGACGACGAGTACAACCTACAGAGAGGGGCTCTAGTATTTTGATGACGACGCGGCGAAGGGTTTATGTTGACGAACACTCGTCGTCGTTCTGAAACGAACGAACTTTCTTCTTTCCGTTTGATGGAATTGCGATACATGAATGACGACGATGAATCAAACACTGCTGGTGCTATGCAGTGTCAGTAATGGGGCGGAAAACAATGTGTGAAAATTCCGACCATTGCAAACGTCGTCGCTAGATGGATTTCGGTTCCTAGTTGGTTGATGAAAAAGAAGGATTTCAGTTCGGTTTGAGCGGTACTGGAAAATAGGTTGTCGGTCGGGAAATTGTTCTAAATCTCGAGAAATCAGTAGTTTGACTTTTTCACGGTAGTTTGACCGAAAATCGCAGAAGAAAGTGTGAACAACTGGATATTTAAATGATGGAACGGTGTGTTACAGTTCAAAAATTAAGAATTATACACTAAGTTCATTAAATCTGCGGGTTTCAGCAAAGTTTGTGGATTAGTATTGATTTTTTCCAATTCTGCATATGCAAAGTGAGCCATCCAATTAGGTTTAGTGTTCAACGGGTGATTTTCATCGACGGATAATGGATAATGAGGAAAAATGCTGGCAAATTGATGGAATGGAAACAGAAATGCAATAAAACAGGACGAGCAAGAAAGGTTCATTGAATTAGTTACTGTGGGTCGTTTATATTTATAGTTTGTGTTGTCTACTCGCAGAAGCGACCTGGCGGACTGTTGATATTGTCTAGTCGATTGTTTTATGTACTGCTTTGGCGATACTATCAGTTCAATACCACGTATTTATGTCTAAATTATGTGCTGACGTTGCTACGATCACTCTGTTTTCCACATTATAGTGAAACGCGTGGGGGTAATTTATTGGAAAAGTTTTACGCTAAATGTGATTATTGTGAGACCTGATTTGGTGGATGATTGGTAATCATTTGTGCAATTTTAAAGACGTATCTTCCGTTTGTTACGCTCCTGTGTTAAAGCTTGTTTGTTGTTAGCTAATAATTGCTCGTAATGGATATGTTTCAAGGTTGAAACATGCTTAATGGATTTTATCGTAATCATTTTCTCGATCGAAGCTAAAATGCTCGCAATTGAATTATATTGAGTTCGATGGAATATTAACAATTCCGAATAAAAACCGGTGGTACATATCTGGCTATTCCAATAGATACTAGTAAGCTCTTGAAAACCCTGTGGTTTCAAGAACTTTTTCATAGATTAAGGTTTTCTTCAAAGATTTGTTGAGAGATCTGATAGGAAATATATCCAGAACTCGATCCAAAATTCCTCTAAGGCTTTCTTCTGAAATTTCATCAAGTGTTGTTCCTTGAATTCCTTCCGGGATTTCTTTTTGGATATTTACCCCAATTGCTTCTTCAAATTCTTACGCAGTTTCTTACAGAATTTGTTCCGCCATTCTCCCAGGAGTTCTTCCTTGAATTTATTTAGAGATGTTTCCTGGCAGTTTGCCGGATTTTCTTTTCGTATTCCTTCAGTAGTGCCTCCCAATATTTCTTTAGATTTTTTCCTGGATTTGCACTCGGAGCTTCTTCTTGGATTTTCCAATTTCTTTCCGGGATTTCTAAGAGTTTTTCTTGCGATTTCTACTAGAATTTCTCCTAGGGTTTCTGCAGTAGTTTTTCACTGGGTTTTGCAAAAGTACCTACATTTCATCCAGAGGTTTTGGAATCCTTTCGGAGATCCAAACAGAAATCTTCCAGGATGCCAAGATTCGTTCAAGCATTTCTCTTAAGTTTTTTAACAGTTTCGCTCGGAATTGTTACGAGACCTCTGTAGAAGTTTAAATAGTTATGGGAATTTTCTTGGTTTATGTAGTCACTGACAGAAACGTACACAATTTTTCTTCAATAGAAAATCTTTTGCAAAACTTCATTCAGGAATTTCTTCCAAAGAATTTTCCTGGATTTCTCTTAGAGTTCCTCGCGGGATTGCTTCTGTTGCTTTTCGAGGAATTTCTATCACAGGTTTCGGCAGGAATTCTCATAATATTTCCACCCGAGGTTACACCCAGAAGTTTTTCTGAGATGTTTCAGTTTTTCTACACATTCCTTCCGAAGTGCTTCTTGTTGTTTCTCCTATAGCTACTCTCGAAGTTTTTCTTTGAATGAAATCACAGGATGCATGAGAATAAACTGAATGAACCCCGGAGGAAACCTTGGAAGAAAGCCCAGAATAAGTCCGGAAAACCTCTGATAAGTTCCGGGAGAAACTCCGAAAGAAATTTCAGATGAAACTTCAAGAGAAATTCCACGAAAAACTTTCATAAATATCTCGAAGGGAACTCTTGTAGAAATTATGGGAGAAACTCTAGATCAGCCCTTATCAAACTTCTTCACTGACGGGTGTATTTCTTATAGGGCTGGTGGGTCGCAACCCATAGTTTGAGAAAGGTGGATCTCAGATTCAGATAGTACAGTAGGCACTCTGCGAGAAATTTTATGAGAAACCCTGGGAGTTTGGAAGAAATCTCGACAAATTGTGCTTTCGTAATTGTAGGAAAAATCATTCTCCTGATTTTTGGAATATTTTTGAGCCCTCATACGTTTCAGTATTTTGTTTTGGCCCTTCTAAATGTATAAAAAAATAAATAAGTTTATAAAAAATACCTACCTATATGTTTTTTTATATTTTTAAAAATCATCCATGTAATATTATAGAAATTTATCCAGAGTGCCATGAGTTTCCTTCAAAAATTACTCCATGGATATTTCAAAAATCTCTCATTAGATTCTTTTTAGATTTTTTTTCCCAGATTTCTTTTATAAAATAAAAAGTTCAGAATTAGTTCAGTAGTTTCTTTTAACATCTTCCAAAATTTCCTTCCAAAATTATTTCAAGGATTTCTCAAGATGATCCTTGAAAAAAATCCTATGATATTTTTCCAGGGATTCATAAAATTATTTCGTCAAACATTCCTTCAGAAATTCTTCCAGCGATTCTTTTAGAAACTTCCTCAGAGATTCTTTTAGAACATCTTTTTGGATTCTTTCCAAAATTGCATTATGGACATCTACGGAAATTACTTCAGTAATTAATTCATGAAATCTTTCACGGGATCTAAAAAAATATATCGGAAGGAAGTCCTGGGGATATTGCTCAAAGCTTTGCTTGAGATATGCTCTTCAATTTTTTTCACAAAGAATTCGTCGAGGAAGTTTTCCATGCATTCCTTCTGAAACTTCTCCTGGAACTACTTCTACTAGAGTGTCCGTTGGAAAATCCTTCTGAAGGTATCCGAAGTTAATCCAGGGATTTCTTCAGAATATTCTCCACACAGGTTTTACACTTCTTTGTTATTGAGATTCAACCTTATGCTGATTCATCTCCGCATTCAGAAGTTCTATCAAAGATTGCTACTCTCGAAGTTTCTCGCGAGATTCCATCAGGATTCCTTCCGATGTTTCTTTGAAAGAAATCACAGGATCCGTGTGGGAAGAAGTCTTGGAAGAACGCCCAGAATAAGTTCGGCAAACCTTTGAGACCCGGTTCAGACATTCTTTTAGCCAGCATTTTTTTTTTCAGATCATATTGCAGTCTTCAGGAATTTGTACAGGTATTTTATCCAAACTGCTCCAGAAATTTCCAAGGGAATTTCTTCAAGGATCCCATTGGAAATATCCGTAGGATTGTCTCCAGGAATTAGTTCAGAGATTCGTTCAGTAAATTCTGCAAGAATCAACCAGAGCTTTTTGCATTATTACTTTTAATGATTTTAGCAAGAATTTCTCCAGAGATTCCTGCAGAAGTTAATGCAAATTTCTTTCCATCATATCCTCCATTATATGTATAGGATTTTTTCCACGAATTCTTAAATTTATTGAAATATTTCCTAGGAATTTCTACAGTAATCCCATTGGAAATTCAAGAGATTTTTCGATTTCCTCCAGGAATTTCCAAGGAAATCTTTCAAAAACTCTATTGAAGGATTTCTCCAGGAACTTTTCTATAGTTTTTCAATAAATTTTAATAATTGAATTCAAGCATTTATTCAGGAATTCGTACTGAGATCCTTCAGGAGTTTGCCTGGGATTCCTTCGAAAACACCTTTAGGGATTTTTACAGGAATTAGACTTTCTTTCTTAGATTCCATCAAGGATTATTTAGAATTAGAATAACTTCTTCCATGGATTCCTTTTGATTTTTTTTTTCAAAGATCAACCAGAGTAGTATCACCAGAGATTCTTCCAGTATTTTAGGGATTTATTCTATAATTTCAGCAAGGGATTTCTTCGAAAGCTTTTCCATGGATTTTTTTTTCATGAAATTCTCCGTTTTAAAGTCCTGCAGGAATTCCTCCCGTACACGAATTCTTTGAGATTCCTTCAAAGTTTCTTCCATAGATTTTTTCAGCAGTTCAAAAAAGACTCGGACACCGTCTTCTGCCAGAGGCTGTACAGACTGAACGAAACTTAACACTATACAGAGCCTGCACCAGTGAAAACGGAGAAGAAACTATTCTCATGAAAAGTTTCATCGCCTGGAGCAGGAATCGAACCCTCACCCCCTCATCATGCGACTACGAGGCTCCCTTGAAATTTGAAGATTCCCCTTCTTTAAAAAAATCTGGAAGGATTCCTGAGCTAAAATCTCTGAAGCAATTTTTGAAGTTATCTCTGGAGGAATTTCTTAAATAATCCTTGGGGGAATACCTGGAGGATTTCCCTGAGATATCCCTCAAAAAATTTAATGAGAAACTTCTTGGAGGAGTTCTAGAAATAATGCCAAGTAAAAACTCCTGAAAGAGTTCCTGAAGAATTTTGTGAAGTAGTTTCCGAGGAAAATTTCTTGAAGAGATTTCTAACGGACACCTTCTAGGAGTTTCTGAAGGAATCTCTGGCGAAATTTCTCAAGCAATCCTTGAAAGAACTCTCGGATATGCCTCAGAAGAAATGTTTGTTGGTTTGTACAACTTTTTTTTTTATCTGTATTAACGAGATTTTTAGCCCTAGGCTAGTTCATCTCGGGACCCACGCTTTACTTCCCTTCCGAAGGAAGAACTCACATTTAGTGAGTTTGTCGGGAGTGGGATTCGATCCCAGGTCCTCGGTGTGATAGTCAAGTGTTCTAACCATCACACCAGGTCCGCTCCACTTTGTACAACTTCTGAGATATGAGTGGAAGTCCTGCTGAAATTTTTGATAACCAAAGTCCTGGGGGAATTCTTTAAGAAAATATAGAAGAAATTTCTGAAAAAAAAGAGTTTTTGAGGCAATCTCCAAAAAATACCTTGAAGAACTGAAGAACATTCTCCAGGTATACCTAGAATAATTTCTTGAAAACATCCCTGAGAAGTGCCAAGGAAAAAATCTCTGGAAAAGCTCCTGAAGATTCACCAATAAAATGTTTGAACGAATTCCTGAAAAAAGGTCTGAATAAATTCTCAAAAGAGTTTATGAAGCAGTGCTTAGAAGACTTCCTAGAGAGAAAAATAAAATCACTCAAAATCACTGAAATCTGGAGAAACTTTTTAAGAAATCTCTGAAAGAACTTTTAGTTCTAGAAGAATCTCTTGAGAATTCTAGGACAAATGCCTGAGGAAATCTCTGGAGTACTTCTTGATGGAGTTATTTCCTGGAGAAAATCCAGCAAGAATTTCTGAAAATAAATCTGAAGGCATTCATGGAGGAATTCATGCAAGAAACTCCTGAAAAAATCTGTAAAGAACACGGAGACAAATTACGTTCGTTTGAAACAAAAATATTCATGTTTAATCGATAAACTGATAAAATATTTAAAACTAAAATTTAAATTTTTAAAACTATCTTACTCACATATTGATTTCTATAATAACCATTGAGGAGCCCCCCGTTCCGCGGTCGAGAACATAAACAAAACTCACAAGTTCCTGCTGCAAAAAAGTCAAGTTTCAACAGAAACTTTCACGAAATCCCGCTGTTTTCGAGAGCGTATGTTATTTACATGATGTTGACATTGGAAAAGCCACGCGGGAGGTGGATTTTACCAGCGAAGGAAATGACTTTATAAATTTAATGGGAAAACAAATATGGGTCGTATGAATAAAAACCTGGTAGTAAAAATTTATACAGAAATTTCGTTATAAGGATTTTTTACAGAAATTCTATCAGGGCTTCTTCCTGAAAGTTCTTTAGAAATACCTCCTGGAATGTCTACCAGGATTTCTTATAAAATTCCTTCCGCATGTTTGACGCTATTTTTTCTTGGTATTCATTTTTCCCTTTTTTTCGGAAAGGTAGTATTTCCGCATTCCTTCCAGGATTCCTGAATTCCAACCGATTTCTCCTGGAGTTTTTCACGGGGATACTATTTCTTCCCGGAGTTCCTCCAGTGTTTTGTTCAAAGAAATCTTCCTGGGATTTCTACCAGAATTTATCCCGAATAGTCTATAAGAATTTTTATCGGGATAAATCGTAGAATTTCTTTCGGCATTCCTCATGGATATATAACACGATTCCTTCCGGTGTTCCTCTTGGGACTTCCCCAGAATTTCTTTCGGAGTTGCTAAAGGAGTTAATCCTGGGGTTTCTACTAAAGTTCCTCCAAGGCAGGGTTTTCATGAATTTATTGCAAGAGTTCCTCAAAAGATTTTTTTCATTTTTTTCCTGTAATATATTCAAACAATTGCTTTGGGCTTTCTTCAAGATGTTTTTTCTGGTCTCCTACAGGAATTTCTTAAAAGTTTTAGCGAGGTTTATTTTGAATTAGGGTCTTGGACCATTTGGGCAGGAGCACCTATTTTGGGCACTTGCTGCTATAACTCAGTCAATTTTTAACCGATGGACTTGATTTTTGAAACACGATCAGCTAGGCACAGTATCTAGCCATGTACAAAAATTCATGTCAATCGGTTTGAAATTGACTGAGTTGTAGCAGCAAGTGCCCAAAATAGGTGCTCCTGCCCAAATGGTCCCAGACCCTATTACCTGAGATTTCTCTCGGAGTATCTCCTGGAACTTCTTTCAGAAGATTTCTTCCGATGTTGGTCATGAGATGTCTCTCAGAGGTTTTTCTTAATTTACCCTGGAGTTTCTCCTAAGATTATTTTCCCGAGTGCCTTCTGGGATTTTCACTGGAATTATTGCTGATATTTCTCATTGAATTCTTTTCTTGCATTCTTTCAGAGCTAGGCTGTTCCTTGCAGTTGTACCGGATTTCTTGCAGTGATCCACCTGAGATTTTTTTTTACAGATATTCTCTGCATTATTCCCAAAATTCTTCTCGGAATCTTTACCAGAAATTGTCCCAAGATGCTGGATACTCCTTTAGAGATTTCTCCCAAAGTTATTGCAGAGATTCTTCTACGGGTTTTTTTTCGGAATGTCTCCTGCGATAACTTGCGAAATAGGGGTGGTGGGGGTAAAGTGGACAGGTGGGGTAAAATGGACAGGGTACAGTTTCATGGCTTTTATTGTTTTTCAAAATGTTTCAACGATTGAAGCTTATGCCTAAGCATGAATCATTATACTTTTGCTGATCTTGAACATTAAAATTAAATAAACCACTTCAAGATGACAAAAACTTAAAAAAAAACCCGAGAAAAATCGGAAATGATGTAAAATCTGCTTATAATTGCTAAGGTTTTCTCGTAAGTTAGTTTCAAATTATAACAAGTTTTACACCCTAACCCAATAAAGTCCACGTAGAAGAATATATTTGACCGAAAAAAAAATAAAGTTTTGTAAAAAAAAGTTTTGGAAATAATTTTAACAAAATCAGACCGTGGGGGTAAAATGGACAATCGGTTCAAATTTCACCAAAATTTCATATTTTTTTTTTGCAAACTTCAGAATCATCAGCCGCTATACCTATCGTGCGATAGTTGAAGTAAAAAGTTATAAAAAAATATTTTATATCAACAAAATATAATTTTCATCCAAAACAGTGCTTGTTTTTTACACTATGTTTACAATAATTATTTAAGTGTGTTTCAAAGTTTGTTTTACAAGTTTGAAAACAACAAAATAAAGGTATCGTATGAAATTTGATAGTTTGTATTTAAAAACATAGAAACAATATGCTGTTATATAATTTTTAAAGACTTGTTCAATTTACCCCATCGATTGTCCATTTTACCCCCACCAATTTTTTTCACGCTATTTAAATGCACGATTTGGTGAAGAAAATAATCAAAGAAAACAATATTTTTTAAAGGCAACCCCTTACAAGATTTTTAGAGTATATCATTACCTTCCATGTTACTCGGAAAAGCGAATGGTTTTTGCCGCATTTCCGCGGGAAACGACCAAAATGCTTAGGTTGTCCACTTTACCCTCACCACCCCTACCTTTTAGGAAATTCTTGGAGAAATATTCGAGGGAATTCAAATAAAATTTTGCGAGAAACACCACAAAGTGTTGTTGAAGAAATCTCGACAGGAGCTTCAGGAAAAACCTGAGAAAAAATTGAGTCATCTCGAAAAAAAGTTCTAAGGGCCGATTTCTTCACCCTGGCTTAGGCGTTAAGCCAGGTTTAACTGTATGGGTAAGCTTGGCTTACGCGTTAAGCCGAGGTGAAGAAATCGGCCCTAAGTAATAGTAATCCCGAGTAGAAATATTAAGGACATCCAAGGAGGAATTCTGAAAGCCTCATGGAATCCTGAAAGCAGCTACGGACGAAGTTCCGCGAGGAAAACATTGGAAATATCGGAAAACTATCGGTAAAAATCCCGACATAAACTATTGGATAGCTATCCCGGGAAACCACCAAAAAGACACGGACACTGGCTTCAACCGGCGGCTGTACCGATTGAACGAAACTTAACACGGATAAAAAGCTATTCTCGTGAAAAATTTCATCGCTCGGAGCGTGAATCGAATTCTCATCCATCCGGATTCTAACCACATGGCTACGAGGCTTAACCAATGAAATTCTTGAAGAAACTTTGAATAGTTTTGGATGGATATTCAGGAGGAATCCAACGAGAATCTCTGGAAGTGTATCGGAAAACCTTTGCAGGTTTTTTGAAACCTGCTGAACTCAGAGTTGGCATCAAATCCTTCCCAACCAAGCTGAATATGATCAAGTTTCAGGCATTTTGGCCGGCATAAATCCCTCATGACGAAGAGAACAAAACCTGCCGATGATACCCTATGTCACCCTTTATAATTTTTAGAAATTAGGGTTATTTTTTTTTTTTTTTGTAAACTTTCAAAAGTTCATCTGGAAAAACCTGGAAAACTCAGGGAATTATTTTGAATTATGAGTAGACACCCTGTTCTAACATAACCTGTCAGAAGATGCATGTTTGTCTCAAACATGGATTGCGTTCGTTTCAAATGTGACGCTCGATTTGCTCCAAACACTTTTATTTGTGTGGCCTGAACAAATTGGCAATTTTTTTGAATTTACCTCAAATATTTTTGAATTTACCATGTTTTTTTTCTGCGTGTTTGAGAAATTTCTCAAGAAATTCCTGAAGAAATCCCAAGCAAAATTGTTGGAGGATTTTTTCAACGAATCCCTGGAGGAACTTTTTGAAAGCATCATATGGACAGTAGGTCAGAAATGCAAATTGCTGCTAGACTTATTCTTTTTAGGATATATAATAATTGTGTTTAACCGATCTATAATATTTCAAAAATGTTTACCAGAAAAGTTGTTCGGAATATATATTTCTTAGAAGTGTAGCATGATATTGGTGAAAATCAATTGTCATAGTCATGTAAAATCCGTGACATTTAACAGCACTGCATAGCAGTACTGGAAAATGCATCGAATGTTTAAGAATGCAATTTACTAACTTGATGTCGCAAGCTCCTCACGAGTGTTAATATTTTTTAAACTTATTCCATTTCGACGAATTCTCACTTGCTTCCTTTCCACCAACCTACAGTTAATTAAATTATATAACTTCCAATCATGCAACACCGGAAGTATGCAGCACTTCCGTGATAAAACTTCCTCCACTCGGAAAACTTTCGACCCTTCTCACCTGCGAGGCGAGGTTGCACCACACGTGTGGTTTTTATGAAAAGAACAACTCATAGCTGAAGTTTTTCCCTGTCAGGATTGCTTTCCAGAAGTCACGAAAGCATAGGAAACATTTTCAAGTGTTATTTTTCCTTCTCTGCTTACAACTCTGCTTGCAGCTGGAAGAGCAGAAACAGCGGCACCTGACGCAGATCAAAAATGAAATGAGCGGCCTGCAGTCGCAGATGGCCGAGCTGAAGAACGAGATCGATTCCCGGCAGCGCGACTGCAGCTACTTGACCTACTTCCGGGACAAGTGTGCCGAATTGGTAAGTTTGGATTTGGAAGGGCTCCGCTTGTTGAAGTGGGTCAGGTGACAATGTAGAGCTTTTATTTGACCATTCAGGAAATGGAACACCAACAGGAGTTGCAACGGATGCGTAGCGATATCGAGGCGTTGAGTGCGCAGTTAGTGGACAGCAAGGAGACGGTGAGAGGTTTAGGAAGGTTGTTTTAGAAATGCAGCTAAAGCGTAGATATTGACCTTTCAGAGCATACAACATGAGCAATTGATGCGGGAATCAAACACCTTGCAGAACACGATACTGGAGTTGAGCAATCAGAATGAAATTCTCCAGAAAGCGATTCAGTCCTATCAAGACGAGGTGGAACAATTGCAGCAGGAACTTAGTACATCAAAATTCCAGGTAAGTTAAAAAGGTGTAATTGTTCGAGTCAGTTATAGGATTTAGTGAGTTTATTTTGTGTCAATGGAACAGTTCACAAATTTGAACCAAGAGTTGGAAACCCAAAAAGCGTTGTGCAGTGAGAAGGATAGCAAAATTATAAGTATAAACTCCGAGCGGGAGAAGTTACAGGGTGATCTCAATCTACACAAACGCATGTGCAAATGTGGATTCAACACCAATTTAAAAGAAAGGGTAAGGATCTTCGATCAATCTAGTCACGAGAGCATCGAGTTTCAATATCACAGTTTCATTTTTAGTCGAAGACACCGGTATCACATTCACTGCAGAAGCAGGTTGTACAAAAGACGTTAGAGGCAACGAAGGCCGCCGATGCGTTGAAACAACGGACAGCGGATTTCAAGAAGCTGGAGAATCAGTACGTCGAAGAGAGGATACGACTTACGGAACAAACGACGGAGCTGTTTACACAGGTGCGTATTGTTGGTGGAATGGTTTGTTCAAGCTTTCCGTATCATTGCAGCGTGTGAAGATATTGTTGAAGGCAAAGTCATTATTGATGTGATCCTCTGTCTTTGCGGACCAAAATCGAATTTTGAAAAGATACTGCGGACAGCAAGTCATTCAAGAGTATATTTTCAACAAATTTCAAGAATCAACACAAAATCCATCAGTTTGATTTTTTGAAAATATTGAAGAGCAAAAATCTAAACAAACTGGAGTTATCAGGAGATTTTATTTCACTGGGAAAAATCATGAAAATTGTAGGGAATTAAAAACAGGGTTTTCAAGACCGTATTAATTTAATTTTGGTTTTGTAGTTCTTGGTCTTAATGTTGAGCAAATTAATACAGATCAGTTACTAGTTGAGTCAATTAATAAGCAATAGCGACGCTGGAATAATATAGCAGGCGTGCTCAACCTTTTGCAGCCGCGGGCCACAGGTGACACTCTATACCAGTCGAACGGCCAAACATTGGAATTCGATGATGAAAACATGTTTTTTAATTTTTCTGAGCTGACCACTGGTTTCAACCCGAAAGAAATTTCATAATTCTAAAGATGAAAATGAAACTTGTGTTACAACACTTTTCAGAATTCTAATATATTCAATAAACACCGAAATTCCATTAGATTTTGGTGCTTATTCCATATATGATTTTTTTTTTTTGTAGAATATTGGAGTTCGTGTTAGTATTAAGAAAGATGCAATGGCGTTCATGAAGCAGAATTCTTCACTAAATCTTAAAAATTTATCTATTTTGTTCCACAGCTTGCTGAAATGCGTCAAAAATAAATCTCCGAATGCTCCTAGAATTATGATTGATTTGGGTTTATTTATTTTAAAAGTTACTCGAAGTTCATGTTTGAATATTTTTATTTATTAATCTTATTTCTCAAAATTTCACAAAAACTATCACATTGACATTATCTAATTCTTTCTTGAAATTTGTAAATTGAAAGAAATGTTTAAATATTTATAAATTTAGAGATTTTCTGAAAAGTATATCGAAAAATTTATTTAAAAATATCTTGGAACTTCTCGTGGATTTTGAGAAATTTCAGAATGATTTATAGGGATTTCAGGGTTCTCGGAAGAAATTCCGAAAAAATCCGGGAGATACTGTTCTGGAAATACTTGGTCATTTTTTAAAGTTTCTCTTGCGTAATTTCTTAGGAAGTCAATGAAGAAAAATCTGAAGACATGATTTTCTGAGCAATGTGTGCAAGTATTTGTAGCCGATTTAGAATATATATTTTGAGAGGAATTTCCAAAAGTATTGCTAGCAGGGGAATGAAGAGTATCTTGCCAAATCCCCGAAGTTTAAGCGAAATTCTGAAAGTTTAGGCAACTTTTTAGAGAAATTGTATGCCATTCTGTTTTTTTTCTGGAATAGCTTCCTGGTAGAAGTGCTTAATATAAAGTATATGGAGTACAAGGATTTTTTTTCGCCGATAAATACAAAATAAATATTTTCAAAAGTTAAGTGACAATTTTGTCGCTCCTCAAAATAAAATATGGTTTTGTTATTTTCATTCTAGATTAAGGAAAATGTCGATCCAATGACCAGCAAGTTTATCATCCTAGGACCTAGCTAGGGGGTTGCTTGAAGATTAATTAAAAAATTAAAAAGAAAACATTTTCTTCAAAATCTTCTTAACAGAAGAATAGAAGTTCCGCTAGCGACTCCTTCACAAATTTCATCGAAGATTCCTCCAGTTATTTTTTCAATGATTCCTCAATAGGTTTTTGCTGGAAATTCTCCGGAGGTTACTTCGAATATTCATTTTGAAATTCCTCTATTCTGTCCTTTATCGGTTTCTTGAAAAATTCAGATTTCTTTTTTGTAGGAATGCTTTCTGTTGGAGACTTCAGAAATTTATCTGTATATTGCTCCAGTGTTCGTTTCAGAAACTTCTCCGGGAATTGTCTCAGGAATTTGTTCAAATTTTTTTCTAGAAAATTCTTAAGATTTTTTTCTTTCAATTCCTTCAGAGTGTTTTTCAGAAGATTCTCAGATATCCCTCCAGGGGGGATATGTGGAGATATTTCTTCTGGGATTCTTTCAGATTTTTTCCGGGGACCCTTCAGAAAACCCTTAAGAGAATCGTTCAGGAGTTCACTTCAGAATTTATTTCGTGGCGTTTTTATATATCCAGAAATACCTCAAGATTTTTTTTCTTGAAATTACTGCAGATTTTTTAGTTTTCCATGCATTCTTTGAAAGATTCCTTCTGAAAATTCAATTCTTCCAGTTTTGTTTTAAATTTCTGCTGCTTAGTTTTCCTCCGAAAACTCCTGAAGAGATTCTTTTTGAAATTTCTCCAAACATTGTGCAAGAATTCCTCCAGAAGTATCTCCATGAGTTCTTCCAAGGTTTGCTTCAAAATATCCTCCCGGAATCCCTTGAGAAATTTATTGAGATATTCACTTCATTCCTGTACCTCCACCTGCAATTTTTGCTTGGATTCCTGCAGAATTTGTTTCAAAAATTCCTAATTGCTCCGAGGTTGAATTAAGAAATTTCTCAAGAGTGTTATTTTTTCTTCATTTTCTCAAAAAAATTTTTTATAAAAATCTCCTAGGATTTTTTTCCAGAGCTATCTCAAGGAGTTCCTCCAGGTATTCCCCAGGAATTCTTCCAGGAGCTTCTCCTTATGAGAATTTTGTTCAAGAATCTATTCAAGATATTTTCTTAAAATTTCTTAAAAAAACCTTTAAGAATTCTTCTCCATTCTCCATTATTTTTATGTGATTTTATAAAGTACTCTGCAAAAATCTGTGGAGGTGGAGGAATATCTGAAAGAGTTCCTGCGGGATTCTCTGAAGAATTTTCAGAAAATATTCTTGAAGGAACCACATGGGAAATTTCAAAAAGAAACCTTCCAGAAATTTCTTCAGTAACCCATTGACAAAATTTTCCATGGGATTCATGAAGGAACCCTTGGTAGAATTTCTGAAAGAATTTCTGATGACATTCATGAAGAAATCCATTAACTGCTAAATAAGCTCTGGAGATGTTTCTTAAGAATTCCCGAAGAAGTTTTAGAATACATCCATAGAGAAATTTCCAAAAGTAAACTTGGAATATTTTCTGAATAAATCTTTTTAGTTTATGCAGACAGGGCTGACAGGGCCCATATAGCCGAGGCGGTAAACGCACGGGTATTCAGCATGACCATGCTGAGGGTGACGGGTTCGATTCCCGGTCGGTCCAGGATCTTTTCGTAAAGGAAATTTCCTTGACTTCCTTGATGAGATATGTATATACACTACCCGTCATAAGTACGGACTCACAAAAAGTATTGCAACAATATTGCATCACCCTGACTCACCTCGATATCTCCAAAACCTTAGGACTTACAAAGATGCTGTCTTCAGGAAAATTATTCAGAAGACCAAGAGCAATAACTTTTCTGAAGACGGCATTTTTGTAGGTGTTCTGGTTTTAGAGATAT
Source organism: Aedes albopictus (assembly GCF_035046485.1). Classification (NCBI taxonomy): domain Eukaryota; kingdom Metazoa; phylum Arthropoda; class Insecta; order Diptera; family Culicidae; genus Aedes; species Aedes albopictus. The sequence continues at coordinate 121,717,853 of NC_085137.1, read as the reverse complement.
CGAGGTGAGTCAGGGTGATGCAATATTGTTGCAATACTTTTTGTGAGTCCGTACTTATGACGGGTAGTGTATAAAGTATGTCAGTGTGTGTTGTGTATGTTTTGTTATACATTTGTTTGAAAAACAATCATAATCATGATTAATAAGCATTTATAAAATACTAGCTGTCCCGGCAAACTTTGTCTTGCCAAGCTGTGATGGTTTGACAATTGTTGAGGTCATTGCGGCACAGCACTCTAGATTGGTTTCATTTCGATCATGTTGATTTTCTTCCCAGTTCATCAAAAACCAGTACTTTATTAATGTTTTTACTTTCTTAGTTGATTTTTGTAATTTTTATTCGGGCGCTAGTTTCGAATACACTTTTATTTGATAATAAATATTTTCTTTCATTTTTTGCATTTACACAAAAGAGTGAAAAATGTTACTTCGGGTTCGCCGGTCGAGAAAAAATCCGGGCGCCGACAAGTGAGTCGCGTTCAGTGTATTTCTGTGTGGAATAGACTAAAGGTTTCTGCTCCCTAGTGGAGTGGAGACGCGCGATAGAATTTTCTTTTTGGCTAGTTCTTGCGTCGAAAAGTGGTCGGTTGTTAACGGCGGTTTGTGTATATTGATCCATTGTCAAATCATATCACCAACCATAGGTGACTCCCGGACTGACAATGTACCTTACCCTACTAACAAAAAATTCCTTCCTGAGACAAACGTGGAGATGCAGCGATTCGCGGTCTTTTTAACAACGTTTGTCTTACTAACATTCCCTTCCATCCTCGATGACCGTAAGGACGTGGCCGGCGCCGTTATTGACCTTATTAAAGTTGAGAGCTCTCGTCCTGTGTACATTGAGAATAGTAAGCTAGTCCCAAGCCCTATTCATTGGTTCCTTGTGCAATTTCGATTGCTCTGGTCAATCACGGAGTAGCAACTACGAATTGTGCGGTCATCTATGCTCATGCTCATGCTCATGCTCATTTTTGTAATTTTTATTCCTTATAAACACAGCCACCATGAATACGAATCTAACCCTGCATAAGTCATCCTGATCTGTTCACCCGTTCGTGAGTTTTGTTGCCTCAAAGGAATTTCAAACTCATTTATATATATATAGAAGATGCAAAAATTTACCTGATTACTCCTGAAATAAAATGTGGATTAGCAACAAGACATTAAAAAAACACATCAAATCTCGATCCTGGAATGTCTGCTCACAACTGATCGGCCACTTTAGGCATGAAGGTGATCTACCCACGTTACGGGGCCGAGCCATTTTAGAAGGTCTTCTATAGAAATTCGATGGTAAATTTATGGAAGAATAAGAAGCATCCCTAGAAAAATATTCTGAAGGTATATTTGGAAGATTTTCGAAAGAAATCTCTAGAGAGATTTCGGTAAGAATTCTGAACTCTTGATTTTTGCTTTCTGAAAGAATCTCCGGAAAAAATCTGGAATAATGCATGGACGAGTTCCATAAGAATGGAAGGCTTTCTAGTTGAATTCTTGGTGAAGTTTCTGTTGGTTCCTCTAGAGGAATTTCTGAAATTCTGAAGGAGTACTTGAAGAAATCTATGATCATTTTTTGCAGTATTCCGTTGAAAAACTTTTGAAAGAAATCTGAAGGATTTCTAAAAGAATTCTTGAAAAATAACATTGTATTTTATTAATCCTCTAATACCCATATTTTTCGTCATCTCAAATCGATTTAAACATCTTTTAGAAAGGGATTCTTTTTAATTCGCGATTTTGTCTGTTTTTGTAGTAGAATAACTAGCCACAGAATGTCAATGTCGCGAGCGTTCGTGTGACCAACATCTAGTTTGCCACGCCCTTACAGCGTCAGTACCGGTCCTACAAGTGTCAAACCATTTTTTATAGCCAAAACAAAACATTCACAACAACATGTGCATTTAAAAATAATGGATAAATACATCTGAGGTACGAAATAAAATTAATTAATTTATTGGCTACAGCGCCATTAGCGATCTAATTTCTCATACATCTACTGTTTTTGTCCTTGTTTTTTTTTTAATTTTTTTAATTTTTATTTTTGGACATCCCTACACTTTCATATTTTCCTGGAAGCTCATTTGGGATATCATTTTTTTTAAAAGATGAAAACATTTTGAAATTCTATGATTTATGTTAATATTTTTATACTATTTTTTTCGTGGAAAATTTGTTTTCCGTTTAATTACCCTAAACTTTTTAACTATAATAAAATGTTTGGGAATTTTTTTAATATGTTTATTGTTGCGGTTCAATACAAAAGAAACAATGACATCTGAAAGGTAACCAAACATCAATTTTTCTATGATTTGAAAAAAAAAATGAAACAATAAACCAAAAATATAAAAGTTTCGATTGACCAAGAAAGAAAAAGAAAATACAAGAATACTCAAACTATACCTTATCTTTGGGGATTTCAGGAGTGGTTCAGGAAGTTTCATAGATTTTTTTTATAAGGTAATGTGTATTTTATTTTAATTTGAAGCTAACTCAACACTTGTCTTCAAGATTTCAGGGGGTCTCAGAAGGTTTCAGAAGGTTGCAGATGAATTTTTAGATGCGTTGGAAGTTTCAGAGGCACAGAACTTCAAAGTTTTAGGACTTCAATGGCATTTTAGGGGGCCTAAGAGGGGGCCTTGAGAGACGTGTAAGTAGGCTCCGGGGCTTTTTTTGGGGTTTCAGGGAGCTTCACGAGAGCGTTTGAATTTTTTTTTTTTATTGTTTCAGAGTTTTTCCGGGGTGTTTCAATGACGTTTCAGGGGGTTTAAAGGGGTTATGTATGTAGGTAGAGGCGTTTCAGGAGTTCTAGGGTAGCTTCAGGGTATCTCAGGGGATTTCAGAGGTATCAGAGCTTTTCAGTTGCTTCAAGGAATTCCAGGGGATTTTCAGGTCCGGTCCTAGAGCTCTGAATCTTTTTGAAATGACCTTGGCTTGATGGCTCTAAACCTCTAAATACAAATCCGGAACCCCTCTCACGGGAACTTGGTCTGTCTCTCTCCAACTTAGTGTTCTTAGAGCACGGTGTGTTTATAGAGCAACTTTAAAACAAAAAAATAAGTAAGTCTAAAATTTTGCCTAATGATACTTTGGGCCATTCCCTTCAATTTGCTGGGTCGGAGGAAAACATCCATCGGGGGGTCTAGAACAAAAAATTTTTTTTGAAGGTTTTTTATGCAAAAACTGATAAAAACGCATATTGTAAATTATTGCATCTCCTACAAATAGTCACAACTTTTTTGTCTTTGAAGATAGAACCATAAAAATTTCAGGTGTTTCGAAGTAGTATGCGTAGATGACTGTGTGAAAATTTCTTTGAAATATGTTGAATGGTTTTCAAATAATACCAAAACTATCAAACGCATTCTAAAATACTAAGCTTAGTAGCAAAAGTCCAACAAAATATCTATATATCTATATATATAAAAATGCAGTGGCATACGTGGGACCGCGCATAACTTGCGAACGGGTGGTCCGATTTGGGTCGTCTAGGTTTTGTTCTGTTAGTTTTCACCCAAGGAAGGTTTATGAGGCCTAAAACATGGGAAAATTGAGAGTTTTTGAAAATCGGGTTTTCATACATTTTAAACGGGGACTTGGGCGCTTGGCTAGGGACTTGAAACTTCAAAAAATGCAGTAGGCAAGACAAAGTTTGCCGGGTACAGCTAGTTTTTTATATAATAATACATGAAAAATATTTAATTCTAAGCACCTTGAGTCATTATGATGGCGGTACTGTGAAAACTTGTTTTTCAAATGATGAACAGATACATAGTCAAATACATGAATGGAAAACACACACACTGCCATTATGTAGCTTTTCATTGAAGTATTAATTATTTATTTCAAGAGCGTGGTTTTGCGTATACATGTTTATTGTTTCCATTTTTTAATAATTAAGGTCTTATATAAATATCAAATTGCAAGCGAAAAGCTTTACGGGAGCGTGGCCCAATAATTTGTATTACAAAAAAAAAAACTGTTTGCTATTTTTTCGAAAGATATAGGGTATTGGTTCCCTTATTAAGCATGTGGCTCCCATTTTCATCCCACGAAAAACAAAGGATTGAAGCGCTGTTTGTTTTGTTTCTTATTTTTGTATTTTTTGTTAGAAGTGAGCACCCATGAAAATAAAAAGAACGGAGTCAATCGGTGCCGTAATCGCTTGTTTTCGAATAGGATGAAAATGGGAGCATGAGATTACTGATGGCACACCCTAGTTTTATGTTGAAAATATTCTACTAGTAAACATCGCCATAACAATGATCAATCACTCTTCCTCATGCTTGGAGGTTTTAAATTACACAGAAAATATGTTTTAAACATCATATTCAAATCGATAAGACTACCTAAGTCATTGTTATCGAATTGTTTTTCCTAGGCTTTATGCTGAACAGCCTATTTTCATGCTTAATGTAGAAACATTTTCAATAAGTACTCCGTTCTTTCAACTATTCTTTCAGTACTTATTATCAGTTATTTGTCAATGAATGGTGGCATAAGCAATAAGCATCATATTGCTATTAAATTCAAAGACAAACTTAAGTTTAGGTCTAACAGCTATGTCATATATCGTGGAATAATCCGGAAACTATTTTTAGTACCGTAAAGTTGCCCTTGATCGAATATTGCCCAACTGAATTCAGTTCTCGTTATTGTGTTCTTCAATCCAGACAGGGTTTTAATGTAGACTCATACCCACAACTTCAATGTTATTATGTGGTCTTTAACAAGTTTAACTTGTTTTTATTGTTCGACTAAGGTGAAATTCTATTTAATTTTGAGCTTGTAAACATTAGTTTCAAAATTATTTAGTTTCTGTACTTTTTCCTCAAAACAGAGATGTTTCCCAATCCAAGAGTGCTTTACCTGGCTTACCAATTGACATTTAAATATTTTTTTGAGGAAGGCCGACATGCTCAGCATTCATGATAATTGTGTTTATTATAGGATTCGTAATAGAGGCATACTTGTACTTGTGAACATAAACATACACGCAAAACCACGTCCTTGAAATAAATAATTAATACTTTATTGAAAAGCTACATAATGGCAGTGTGTGTGTTTTCCTTTTATGTATTTGACAACGTATCTGTTCATCATTTGAAAAACAAGTTTTCACAGTACCGCCATCATAATGACTCAAGGTGCTTAGAATTAAATATTTTTCATGTATTATTATATAAAAAATATATAGCTATATTGTTGGACTTTTGCTACTAAGCTTAAATAGTATTTTAAAATGCGTTTGATAGTTTTGGTATTATTTGAAAACCATTCAACATATTTCAAAGAAATTTTCACACAGTCATCTACGCATACTACTTCTAAACGCCCGAAATTTTTATGATTCTATCTTCAGAGACAAAAAAGTTGTGACTATTTGTAGGAGATGCAATAATTTACAATATGCGCTTTTAACAGTTTTTGCATAAAAAAACCTTCAAAAAAAATTTTGTTCTAGACCCCCCGATGGATAATTTCCACCGACCCAGCAAATTGAAGGGAATGGCCCAAAGTATCATTGGGCAAAATTTCAGACTTACTTATTTTTTTATTATAAAGTTGTTCTACACAACACACCGTGAGAGCACTTCCACGTGGCCACAGTTATTAATTGGAGGCCTTTATTTGCCAGCCATTGCATGATTTGGTATATTGTGAGGCAAGCACAATGATACACTATGCCCAGGAAGTCGAACCGATTTTCCTGACCGGAACGGGAATCGAACCCACCGTCTCCGGATTGGCGATCCATAGCCTTTAACCCATGCTTTAACCACTAGGCTAACTGGAGACAAAAAATCACCTACGTAAAACTCTCTTTAAACCCTTTGGAGTTTCTTTAAACAGTCCCTGAAACCCTATAGAACCCCCTCATTTCAGGCTCCCCGTTAACTTCTGGAAATCATCTTGACCAAGGGGGTAGACAGCTTTGCTCAGAGCAAGCTTTTGTTGATCGAGCAACTGTGAGTTGCTCCCTGTTGCTTCCATTTGCTCAAACATTTTGCGCTGATCAAAGTAGTCAGACGTATGCCCAAACATTCAACCCGTCAAACTTGGTTGGATCCGAAGTCTTAGGCCTGAGCCGTAAAGTCTAATATGATGTGACTTGTGAGTGAGAAACGGGAGCTCTGCTATGTCACGACATTCTTCAAACCGCGGTTCAAATTCATAATGACCAAGAGCTACGTGCCAGTAGGTCGGTTCCAGAGGCACGTTCTCCTACGTATCTCAAGGTCAGTTTTCTGGCGCCCGGCATTTCCCGGACTCACAGAAACATGCAAGAAACTCTTGTGAAAATTTGTGGGCTTCGAAGTTAGCGGTTGTCATTGAACCGTTTCGTAAGCTTCGAAGTGTGGGTTCGAATTCCCTGCTCCAGTCAGTGGAAACTTTTAGTCAAATGAAAAATTCTCCACTGGACCACTAGGCGTTTCGTGTGTTGTCCGTTGTTCCACGTCGGTGATCGTTCAGTCTGTGCAACCTGGCTGGTTATTCTAATGTGCAACCTCTGGTTGAAGACGGTGTAGTGTCTTTTTAACTCCTAGCCAGTTACAGGCTGGGTACTGCATATTGCAGACACTCTTTTCTCACACCTGTAGTTGAATTCCGTTGCACGATTTCTTAGAAGAATAAACCACCATAAAGAACATCTTTTTTTCCCTTGTGCCGGATTTGGTCCACAGAATTTCTGAATTCATTATATTTTACAACATTTAAATAAAAAGTAAACACAAAGAAACATCGATGAGGTATCCTGATATCCTGCTAGCGGTACGGATATTTTTCGCTGCATAAACAAACAAATCCGCTGGTTGCTATGTACAGCTAACGCTGTGTGTAACTCTGAGCAAAGCGAGTTGCTCAGAGTTACTCAAAAGCTACTCATGATCAGTCTCGAGAGCAAAAGCTGTCTTCCCCCTTGATCTTGACCCCATCTCAAACCATCAATAAAGAACCCTGTACTTGCGAAATAAGTTCCCTCGTTTGAAGCACTGACTTAATTTATGCACAACATGCCCTCCTTTTATGCGTTGTTTAATTAAATGCCTGGATAAAACCGGGCTCCGATATAGTTCTTTAAAGCCTATTTTAGTATTTGAACTCCTTTATACACTTGATATGAGCATAGCACCGCCCAAATGCTATAAAACTAAGCGGGAAATCTGACCAGAGCATCTTGGCATTATACAGAATGAAGTGGCCTATCAATCTTTTTGGCCTTTGGTTTCCTCATACCAGCTTGAATAACTCGCCTCCAGGGCGTTTTGGGATTCGTTCCCTATATTCATTATGTAGCAGAAATGCATTAGAAAGTAAACTCTCTTAGCCTTCAAATATGAAGCATGATACTGGGTTGCATGGAACATATTTCGAGAAAAATGAACATGCTATATTTTTTTCTGCAGATTGGAAAATTGAAAGGTAAAAACTCAAACCTAGAGCAAAGTCTTTTCCACAAGGAAGAAATGATCGAGCGGTTGCGGCAGAACTTACACGAGGTTAGCGAGCGTCTAGTGGCCAAATCCGAAATTGCCCAATCCATGGAAGCCAAAAACACTAGGTATTTTAAGTCGTTTTTTTAAGTTATAAAATTACTATAAGGCACCTTTTGTTTTTCTTCCAAGTCTATCCCAAGCGTGGGACAAGTACCGAGAAGATTCCACTGCCCGTGAGAAGAAACTGGTCGAAGAACTGAACAGCATCAAACGCAACTCGCAGAACCAGCGCAACCAACTGCAACAGTGCGAACATCAGCTGGCGTGGCACCGAGAAGAGCTGGAAAAACTTCGAGGGAAAACCGAAACGCTGCTGAAAGAGGTACTGAGGCGTAGGTTGACGCAATGAAACTGGACATTACTCGACTTTGTTGTATTTTTAGAGGGATTCGCTGAGACAAGACGCGGAAGATTTAGGTAATAAACTCTCCGGGTTTGCTGGCAAGGAAAGTGCGTATTGCGAGCTTCTGAAGAAGCTTCAGGACGATTTCTCACAGAAGACGGGTCGATTGGCGGTAATGCAATGCAAACTACTCGCATCTATCAAATTTCAGTTATCTATAATTCCATTTCCAGGAAGTGGAAGACAACTATCGCAAGCTCAGCCACGCCTATCAAAATCTGAAAACCTTCAACGAGGATCTTACCAAGCAGTATCAGACTGCGCGGAACCATTTGGAAAACTACAAGGAACTGGTAGAATTTAAGCGTCAAACTATCAACACTGTCAAACTGGCACGAAAATGCGCCGAAGAGTCTCGTCAACGGGAGCGGGACTACGAGCAGAAGGTTGCTGAACAGAAACGAATCATCACCCAGCAGCAGGAGGACTTGGTAAAGTTGATGGATAAGATGCAGGATTATCACAGGGATTCGTTGATTCTGAACCGGCGGTTGCAAGACTACCAACAGACGTACGACGACGGTCGAAGGTGATTACGTTTCGAAATTTACCGTATTTTGCTATAATGGTGGCTCACAATCTCAATAAAGATGATGTTCCAGTTTTGTGTGAGATTTTTTATTCCGTTTCGTTTGTTCTGAATTTTAGAAACTTAAGCACCTCACTTCATCAGACGTTCTATCCATCAGAGGCAAACAAGTTGATTCGCTCTAGTAGTGATCCAAATTGCAAAGAGGTGTGTATTGGCAGGGTGTCGGTTTAAACATTCGGTTATTTTACTGCGTGCTCCACTTTGATTCCTTGTAGAGTGACGACTTACTTCGGAGGTTACAGTACACCAAGGATCGAATACACCGGACGAGAGAGTTTTGGTACCGAGGGATCAAAGAGATCATGCCACCAAGAAGGGATGAATCGTAGGCCATAGAAAGACAGAAAATGGTGGTGTTTGATTTCGGAAAACGCATTTTAGGGACCGTACTTTTTCAAATGCATTTGTAGAAACTAGCTGAAGTCGATTTTTTCGATGAATATCCGTACAATTTGTATTATATTTTGATATATTAGTTATTCCGTATTTTATACTGTATAAACACTGTTTTTCTTATTAAGTTGTTAATTGTTTCACTAGGATCCGAAAGTCAAGAATCACTACTAACGAAGGTCTGAAAAACAAATATGTACTCTTAATCGTCCCTCTGGGATTCCTTCAGGAAATCCTCTTGGAATTTCTGCGACAGTTTCATCTAGTATTCCAACAGGAGTTCATTTAGGGGTTTTTGTTAGAGTTCCTGATGGAAATCAACCATGATTTCATTCTTGGATTCCTCTAAGAGCATCTACAGAGGGTGGTCAAAATGTTTGGGATAGGCAACTTTTTTTCTCTCACAAAAAAGTTCAACATGATGTAACTTTTCATAGAGTGCATCAAAAATTCTCAAATTTTGACTGTTTGTCAACCTATTTTATGTGCATTATTGGTATAAATTTGAGCTCGATTGGTTAAACTTTCGCGAAACTAGAACCGTTTTCGTAGAACACTATTTTTTAGACATCTTATTTTTGAACTGTCATATGACAAAAGTCTTTTGTCATGAGTTAGCAACTCTATGTTGACTACCGAAGGAATTCAGGAATTTTAACTCACCCTGCTACATCAAACCATCAGGTAGATAATTCCCTCCCGGAATGATTCTGCAGTCATAGGTAATCCTTGCGCTGATGGTGGGTACACTATTATCATCATCATCATCATCTTATTTTTGAACTGTCATATTTCGGAAACTAGTGAATTGTTTTGAATGAAAATTTGAACGTTTATCAACAACATGTAAATGCTTTAAAAGTTATTAAAACATAGGTATTGCTGTGTGCATTCGAAATGCAAATATCAAATGCGGGAGCACCAAATGCGGTAAGATTTTCTAAAAAGTAACCCGATGTCAGTGGGAGCTTTTGAATCCTAGGCTGGCGGTGGTTTTGACTATGGTTGCTAAGTTGCCTTTGGTAACACTGTGTTACCACGTTTGGAGCGCATTTGGGCACCGTTTGCATCCTGATCGCACACAGAAATACTTTCTGAACATTGAAAAAAAATTATCATAGATTGACACTTTCGGAATCTTTTTCGAAAATAGTTATTTATGTAACGAGTTGCAAAAAGTTGATTTTTTCAGCACGAGTCGTACATTTATCCAACGAGGCTTGCCGAGTTGGATAAATACGAAGAGTGCTGAAAAATCGAGTTTTTCAACGAGTTCCATACAAAATTTTATGCAATGATTTTTTTCATAATGCAACTCATTTGAGTTGCATAATGTTCATAATGCAACTCAAATCAGTTGCATTATGAACATTATATAACTATTTTTCATTATGTAACTCATTTCAGTTGCATAATGAACCAGTTCGAAAAAATCGGCCATTATGATACCAAAATGAGTTAGATAAAATACAAATTATGATACTGAATTGCATAGAATGTATTTTTTTACATTAATGCCATTAAATTTTAGTTTCGATATCCAAAGATTTTCTTCTTCTGTTCTCAAGATATCTCTAATAAGATATATTAGAGCCTATTTGGATTAAAGGAAGAACACATGTAATAATTTTTGTGTTGTATTGTAAATTTGACTTATTTTCCTCTATATGGGTGAAAATTTCAAACCGATATAACTTTATTCGTCGTGAAAAGTTACAGCATGTTGAACTTTTTTGCTTATTTTTCTTCTTGGCATAACGTCCGAACTATAGTCTAGTCTTGTCTACACATATACAGTCATTTATTGAAAGAATTCTTGAAAATGATAGAATCGACTATTCCTATCATTTTTCTTGTCATTTTTAATGCTTCGGAGATTGGAGATGCATTACAAGCATTAAAGTTGCCAGGCCTAATGTGTTAGAACGCTACATTCTACAAAACAATTACAAGTCGGACACGATTGTCCGGAGTCGGGTTTTGAAGCTTCACAAGCGTACACTCCCGTTCAAAAGTTTGGGGTCACCCCCTCAAAAACATGTCATTTTTTTAGACCCATATCTCCGCCAATTTGCGTCCGATTTCAAAACCCTAGGTTTCATTCAAAAGATAATAAGTCAAAGAAACTTTGAACATGATTTAAAAGAAACTTTTTCAAAAAAATTTGTATGTAAACTTAACCCAAAGTTGCCAAATTTTCTAAAAAATGAATATAAACTAACGGCAGTGTCGCTGGAAGTTGGGTCGACCAAATTTTAAGATGAGAGCGGTAATATGACCCATTTTCTATTAGCTTTCAACTGCTTTTTACAGAACTTAGCTAAAAAATCTAGAAAAAAAGTTATTAAGTAAATTAATCCTTGATGTCATCGGCCAAAAGTTTGGGGTCACTATCGTAAAACATGGAAAAGTGATTTGTTGATATCTTTGTCATCTTTCATTCAATTTTAATTCTTCTTGGCTTATTTGAAACAAAATGAATGATACTTACTGCATAGACGTTGAACCACACATATTTGTTGAAATTTACATACTAAAACTTAACGTAAAGTTGCCTCATTTTTTGAAGCGTGGTAAAATGTGCTAACTTTACATAACATTTTTATATACAAAAATCGTTCAATACGTTAAGTTGAAGACATCAAACGTAAATTTAGTTAATTATCTTTGAAATGAGCCAAAAATAATTAAAATTGAACTATAGTTGACGAAGATATCACCAAATCACTTTTCCATGTTTTACGAAAGTGACCCCAAACTTTTGGCCGATACATCATATTGAGGGGTGACCCCAAACTTTTGGTCGATGACATCAAGGATTAATTTACTTAATAACTTTTTTTCTAGATTTTTTAGCTAAGTTCTGTAAAAAGCAGTTGAAAGCTAATAGAAAATGGGTCATATTACCGCTCTCATCTTAAAATTTGGTCGACCCAACTTCCAGCAACACTGCCGTAAGTTTATATTCATTTTTTAGAAAATTTGGCAACTTTGGGTTGAGTTTACATACAAAATTTTTTGAAAAAGTTTCTTTTAAATCATGTTCAAAGTTTCTTTGACTTATTATCTTTTGAATGAAACCTAGGGTTTTGAAATCGGACGCAAATTGGCGGAGATATGGGCCTAAAAAAATGACATGTTTTTGAGGGGGTGACCCCAAACTTTTGAACGGGAGTGTATATCTCGGGAACGTTATGTCGCATGAAGCTGAAATTTTAATATTTTGTCAAGCTAACTTTGCTCAGCAACCAGCAATAATTTCAGCTTTGTACATCATTCCGTTTGCCAGATACAGTGATAGACATTCGTTTAGCCGAGACCAAAAAAAATTCAGAAAAGTGTCAGGAAGCTCATACAAAAGATTTTATGATAACACTTTTTTATCGTAGTAATAGTATATCTAGTAGGTACTGTTTTATAAAAATGTGATGCATCACACTTACATATATACTGAAACAAAAACGAGGGTAAAAACCCTTCAAATGTATTTTTTTGCCTAGACATTCGTTTAGCCGAGGTAAATGAAAAATTGGTTTTCAATAGATTTTTTTGCAATTTCGTGAGTATATTTCGAGGATTTACCCCAAGGCATTTAGTTTATGACGTGTTAGCAAGATAATTGACCTTGAAAGTTCATTTATTTGTGAAATTCAGAGAAATATTATAAAAAATGTCCCGATAAGGAGAAGCGATGATAAACAAATTTATTTAAGAAAAATGATTTCTGTAAACACTAGACCTCTTCATAAAAAAAACAAATTTCCTGGAATTCAACCAGTCATCCCCACATCTGAATTCTAATGCTAAAACAAACTTCTGGTCGAATTTTCAGCTAAATTGGTGAAGTTTTCGAGGTGCCTCAGGTCAAAAATGTGTTTTTTTGGTTATTTTTTACCTTTAAAAAATTCCCATGAAGGCTAGAAACCATATAAATTATCGCGGCCGCCAGTAAATGAAAGATTTTTCTATTCCTTACATTTTTTGTGAACATTATGTGCTGATCGGAGAATGTTTTGATCATATTTATCCGATTTTTAGTCATGCAAGTACCCTAAAAAGTAACATTTTCCAACAGTTTTTGTTCTACGAAATTCAAACACACAACTTTTATTAAAAGTACCAAATCATTAAATGATTACCCACATTTTTCTGAACAATATTGCCATACATCATTTTCTTATCCGATCTACGAAAAAAAATCACAAAAATCGAAAAGTAGAAGCTTTCCTGAGTTTTTTGATATTTGGGGTTGACGCAACTGTCGGCAAAAAGAATAATCAAACATAGTAGCTTTGCTTTTTCTTGATGATTGCGATGATTGATCATTGATTCAAGTGACAGGTAGGCACAACAAAACATTGCTTTAACAAAAGTGACGTATAATGTGTCACAGTAGAATGTTAGGATTGGCTCAGATGGTAAGGCTATGGACTGGCAAACCAAAGGTTCAGAGTTTGAGTATCGTTATTTTTACTAAACATTCAAACGTAAGCTAGACTAGCAGTTTTGAAAATACGGCACAGATTTTTTTTTGAAATGTTCAAAATATTGCACAAAATGTCATGAAAAAAATAAAGTAAATATTGGGTTTTGGTTGGTTAAACCTTAAAATGATAAAAGCTTAACCTTAAACCTTAAAATTGATAAAAGCTATAATAAGTAGTTCTGCATTGAAATAAAGACGTGCCCTAATGCCTGTGGAGTATACCTGTTTGATACTAGCATTACTAAATAAGTTAGAAGATTGCTAAGTGAAAGAACTGCAAGAAATGTCAGAATTTTTGTACCCTGTTTATTTAAAAGCAGATGTTCATACAAAAATTCAAGATGCGGTCAAACAATTGGCTTATTTCATTCAATCTGAGGAAATACAGGGGATAGACAAAATGATCGGGACAGGCAAAATTTTTCCTCCTCAAAAAATATTCAAATAGCTGTAACTTTTAGAAAAGTGTATCAAATATTCTCAAATTTTTACTGTAAGTGGATCAACTAGTTGTGTATCAGTGGACAAAAATTTGGAAAAGATCGAGCTATTCTGCACGAAGTTATAAAAATTCTAGAAAAAGGTATATTTATCCGATAGCCAACTTTGAGCTGTTATATCTCCGGATTCAATGAACCGAAGGCAATGAAATTTTGTCCATTCATGATTTATATAATGAGCTCTGAAAAACGTTTGACTCAACTTGAAATTATGAACAAGTGAAAAAGTTATAGCGATTTCATTAATTTTATGATTTTTTTTTTAAATTGGTCTATTAATATGCATCCTATTACTTTTTCAATGAATTGCCGCCTATGTTGTTTCTTTCCATCAAAACATAGGGAATCGTGCCACTTGGGTGGTGGCTTCTATTTTCGTCTGTTTTCCGCTATAACTCAGTCAAATTTGAACCAATTGACACAATTTTTGGAATGCAGTAAGATAGGTATAGTATCTACCCGTGTACAACATTTCAAGTCAATTGGTTCAAAATTGACTGAGTTATAGTGGAAAACATACGAATATAGAAGCCACCGCCCAAGTGGCGCGATACCCTATCTGTATTCAAGACAATTGGAGGGAATTTAAATGAACTTTAATTAGCATCTTGAATTTTGGAACGATGTTGAAATTTATGAAAATTTGGTGTTTTATTAGAAAAATAATTTATTCGTTATAATTTTCTTCCATGTTAAGATTTGTAAGTTATATCAAAAGTTTTTCAAAGCACATTATCCCTCCAATACCCAATCCCGCCTTTAGACGGGGTCTAGTTTGGACATTTTTGTAATTTTTGTTTCGTGGAAAATCATTTTTTTATATTTTTGGCTGATATTTAGGACTGTTCTGTATATCTCAAAATAATTTTTGGTGTATTTTAAAGCGTATTTACATTTTTTTTAAATCTCATTGAAAAATTGATATTTTAGTCACCTTTTGGAAGTCATTGTTTATTTTGTATTGAATCGCTACAATTAACATATTTTAAATTTTTCCCAAATCATTCTATCCTTGTTTAATAGTTTAAGGGAATCGAATACACTCTTAAATTATTTTCCTTAAAATTACACGGAAAATAAAATTGTCTGTGAAAAAAATTTAAAATAATAATATTTCAACAATTATCATGAAATATCAAAATGTTTTCATCTCAAAAAATCCGTTCCCCAAATTGGCTTTCAGGAAAAATATAAAAGTGTGGGGATGTTCAAAAATAAAAATTAGAAAAATCAAAAACTGAAATTCACGAAATCGAGAATTAAAAAGAATCATCTTCCCAAACATGTTCAAATCTATTTTAGATGACGAAAAATGATATTTAGATCAAAATCAAAAAATTGTGTATTAGAGGGTTATATAAGTCATAAATGGTCAAAATTTCATTGCATTCGGTTCATTGAATCGGGAAATATAACAGCTCAAAGTTGGCTACCGGATAATTATACGATTATAGCTTTTTCTAGAATCTTTATAACTTCGTGCAGAATAGTCCGACGTTTTCTAAATTTTGTCCACTGATACAAAACTAGTTGATCAACTTACAGTGAAAATTTGATGCACTTTTCGAAAAGTTATAGTTATTTGAATTTTTTTTGAGAATGGAAAATTTTGCCTGTCCCGATCATTTTGTCTATCCCCTGTATCTTGGGATCAAGTGAAACAAATCAAATCAATTTTTGAACTCCTTTTGATTCCCTTTTGGTTCTTAAACAATGTCACCATATTTCATTAACACAATCAAGACAAAAACTCGTTTTAATTGATTTTTACTTTGTTTGTATTTTTGGGAAGTTCTTTTGTAACATTTTAGAAAAAAATATCAAAAAATTCAAATTTCACCAAATAGTAAATCGTAAATAACTCTAATACGGATAGAAAAAACGCCATGCAGTCTTCGAAAAAGTTTTTCTCCATACAATTTCCTATCTTTTTATGGAAATTGTTATAAATTAGCATTAGGTTGAGATACTTTTTATAATGGGTAAAATGCATAGTATATCAAAAAATGACAAATTTTAGTAAATAGAAAAATTAAGTACATATCAAAAAGTTAGCTGCAAAATGTGTCGTTAATTGTTTTTCCAAAGTAGTTTGGATCTATATAAAGCTGTCAAAAATATAAAAATGGTGGGTATTGCCAATTTTTGTACGGTAAAAAATATGTCTATGAATTTTTTTTACGAAAAATTGCCATTTTTTAAAAATTTCGCCGGCGCGAGCTCTAAACGTCATTTCTGAAAGTTGCCGTCATAGAAAAGTTTGTTTCTAATACTTTTAGACAAACCCTTAGCTATCATTTGCAGGGTGAGCCCCATTTGCAATTTTGGGACACCCTATTTTCCAATCTCTCAAGAGTCTACGTAGTTTATGAAAAGGACCTAATGGTACGCAATTTATGAATAATACCTTGGCTCATACAAATGGAAAAGAGCTCATACACAACGAGAAAGAAATTAGTTTGGAATATAGAACTACCTTTGTCCCCTGCAGAAGCCGTGCAAGCCAGAGAAATTTAATCTTTTCCACAGAACTTTTTTTCGAGACGTTACAACGCAAACTTCAACTAGGCGAAACTCAGGCGTCATTGGACCGATTTACTTTCTTTTAGTCTCACTTGAAAGATATTCTGGAGTACAAAGACCTTACAAAAATGCATATTTGAAACTTTTTCCAAATTTGAATAAATTTCATAAAGGTTGATTTTCCGTGACGTTACAACGCTTAAAAAACCTATACTTTGACCAGCCATACCTCAGAGTTGTAAAGTATTTCAATGGGACACGTTCGGTGTAGTACTAGATTTGTAGTAATGAGCTGAATTTTACTATGGTGAGAAGGTCAATTCTCCATTTCTGCAATGAAATGGTGCAAAAAGCGTGGGCATTATGATTCTTTGCCTAATTTGATGCTGTTTGAGCAGAACTTTGGATAACTACCTTGTCTATGTTGCAAGAAATGGAGAAAACAACAACACTGTTGCCTTTGGATCTTTGGATATCAAAAATAAAATTTTTTGACATCGATGTAAAAAAAATACATTTTTTCGAAAAACATTTAAAAAGTGTCTATCCATCATAATTTTTTTCAACGTTTAAAAAGTACCCATGTTTTAAATGATTTTCAAGCAATAATATATTGTGGATAAAAGTTCAAAATTTCATTCAATTCGGTTCACTGGTCTCCGAGATATGACAGCTCAAAAATTAGTAGCCTAAAAAATAGTAGGGGGATTCACTTAACAGCGTAAACTGCTTATTGAAGTTTATTCTGATTAAACGTCGCGATCCCCAAGGCAATCTTTGATTATTTCATTCGCAATTTCATGAAACATTTCAAGTAACAGGAAATCATGGCTTACGCAGTCATTTAAACTGTTTAGTGAATCCCCTTAGTGTTTTACCTGAACGGTTATAACTTCGCGAAAGATTAACCAATCGAGCTCAAATTTGTACCAATATTGTACTGTACAATTTGTACATATAGCACAGCGCAACATTTTTTTGTCTCAAGACCAAACTTATATGTCTCTGAAGGATTTTGGGCCGCTGAATCCGAATCCGGGCTCAGATTTGCTCTAACATGTCACAATTTTGAGCTATACCTCAATTTATAGGGCAAAATATGCGATTTTGGGCTTTTTTGTCTGCAAGCCATTAAGCATGGACATATTTTTTTTAAGCAATCAAAAGGTTAATTGATCAGTTAACATCTAAATTAACGACTCATGCAAAATATTTCGTTTTACCTAATCTAGTTTGATAAATTTAAGCATTTTATGTTAGTATGAAAACTTGCATGCAACTTTTGGAAGGTGACTTGTATGGGAAATATCGTACCTAACATAAATCGCTTAAAACTATCAAATTCAATTTGGTAAAACGAAATTTTTTGCATGAGTCGCTAATTTAGATGTTAATTGACCAATTAACCTTTTGATTGATTAAAAAAAATATTTCCATGCTTAATTACTTGCTGTCAAAAAAGTCCAAAATCGCATATTTTGCCCTATAAATTGAGGTATAGCTTAAAATTGTGACGTGTTGGAGCAAATCTGAGCCCGGATTCGGATTCAGGGGCCCAAAATCTGTCAGAGACACATAAGTTTGCTCTTGAGACAGACCAAGAGTTAATTTTTGTACGCTGTGTAATTGACAAACAGTCAAAATTTGAGAATATTTGATGCACTCTATGAAAAGTTACTGCATGTTGAACTTTTTTGCGAGAGAAAAAAAGTTGCCTATCCCAAACATTTCGCCAATCCCCTGTATCTTGACACACTATACTTACATACTGTTACCAATACTTCCTATTTGGTGGACAATTTAATTCAGAGTTGACTCACCAGGTGGTGCAAAGATAGCTTCAAAGATTACATATGAATAAGACTTTTGAACCACATTACTAAAGTGTAATATACATTGGCTACGTTGAAATATTCGAAGTTGTTGTCTCCGGTAGAATGAATCATATGAGTGTATTTTTGAAATTTATTAATTCCTGATCTGAAATAATATCACTAGGTAGATGGCGCTTCTTAACAATAAATTTATTTCGCCAAAATCACAGTCCAACGAATAGATATAATTTGAGTGTTTTTTACAAATATTTTCGTCTGGCTAAGCGTTGCCAGATAATGTTCCGTTTTTATCAACTTGGTCCGCGATTTTCAGTTGACAAAAACGGATTAGTGATAAAAACGGAATAATTTTCTTTGACAAAATATTTTGCCACATTTTAATATGAATTGGAAGTTTGACTGCAGAACACATTACAAAAGTAAAAATATGCAGTTTACTATAAAATTTAATTGTTTTTTAATGTGTTTTAGCACATTTTGCTTGAACAGTTCAAATATCATTTTTTTTTGACTGTGACACCGACAGAAGGTTTTCATCACATTTGTGACCACATTTTTGGAAATCTATTTTCGTTGAACGCAAGAATGACACATATTACAGTTCCAGTACCCGGATCGACGTTTTAAAATATGACACACTTCCAGGAATGATTAATCTCCAGGAACGTAATTTCGGTATACAAACAGAAAGGATATGTTCACTTCCTTCCGGAAGGCATTTCTCGACGAGTATCATCTTCACAGATTCCTGTAAATGTTTCGTCTAGGATAACTTTAGGACATCTGCAGGAATTTCTCTAAGCAATCACTTGTAACTTCTCCAGAATATTGGATTCCACAAGTTCCTCCATAATTCTTCTAGGTTACCTTGTACCATGCCGATTGTTTATCTTTTGGAATTCGATAAGAATTTTTAAAGAAAAGAGGTTCTGCCCCTTACGATTTCTTCAGAAATTTCTCCTCGGATCAACCTAGTTGTCTTTTTGTAAATTTCTAATGGAGTTTATTTGGGGATCCCTTCAAATATTTTACCAGGAATTAGAATTTATCAACCTTCTTTATGCATTATGTTGGGAACAGCTCGCTGACGTTGTGTACGGTGTGTACGGATCTAGAATGACCCTAATGCACAAGGTGGGCTAAGAAAATCATTCTGGGATTTAACCTGTTGAAATTCATCCAAGAGTTGCTCTGGAGATTCACCAGGATTTTACTTTTGAAATACAGATCGGACTCTATTATCCGGAGTCGGGTTTTGGCGCTTCCCAAAAATATATCTTGCAAAAGCGGTATGCTGAAAGAAGCTGAAATATTGACTGATTACCTATCAATGTTGCCTTGATAAAATGTCCATATTTCAGCTTTTTAGAGCATTCGATTCCCCAGATATGTGTTTGAAAAGCATCAGATCCCGGCTCCGGATAATCGAGTCCGACCTGTATAAGAGTTTCTCCATTTCTTTAGAATTTCCTACGTGAATTCTTTTAGGATTACTTTCTGAAACCCCTCCAGAAAATATTTCTCCTAAGGTTTTTTCTGGGGTTCCACCAGAATTTCTTTTTGTGATTCCTTCAACAGTTTGTCTAGAATTTCATCAGAAGTTTTTTCTTTGATTATTTAAAGAGTTTCTTAAAATATTTTTCCCTGGAATGTTCCACATCCAAAAAATTTTTTAAAGGATTCCCACATAACTTTGTTTTGTTACTTATGTGTAGTAGAAACATCTACACCTATTGGAACTTTTATTAGGAATACTTTCCAGAGATTTTCCAAGAGGATTCCATCTTTCATCTTTGTTATTTCCCCATGACTACTAGATGAGTCAGCCTTGGGCTGCAAATCTCGTAAATAAAGATAAAATAACAATAATTCTCCCCGATTTCTTACTGCGTTTACTGGGAATGTCCCAGAAGTGTCTAGTAATCTTCCAGAAATTCTTTCCTCTATTTCTAAAAAAGTTTCTTCAGGGAGGCCTTTTGATGTTCTGTATAGAAATCTCGGGGGAATTATTCCTGAGAATCCTTAAGAAGTTCCTTGTGGGAATTCCAATTGTTCCTCAACAGATACTTTCAGAACTGACGGGATTTCTTTAGGATGTTTTTGGGAATCGTTAGTTTCTCTGGGAACCCTTCAGGAGTTGCTGGAGAGATCCCCAGGTTGTTTTCCACTATCCTAGGCTCCTCTTTCCTAGAGAAATTTATTTCTAAAAGACTAATTCACCCAAAAGGAACTTCTGAATTATTTCCTGGCCATTTCTCAGAAGAAATCCATAAAGAAACTGGAGGAATAGAGGTAGAATCGATAGTAGGAACTACTAAAGAAAATCAAGGAAAACAAGTGACATCTCCGATAGAAATTTTGACCCCATCGGAAAGAAATAGCGTCCAGGAGAGAAGAATTCTGCACATCGCGTAATTTCAAGAAAATCGTAAAAAATCGCGTGAAATTTATTTCACTTAAAAAGTCTTGTAGAAAAGATTGTAGTGTAAAAATTCAGGCAGCCTTAAACTGCTAAATTTCTCGAATAACACTTGAAGAGGCGGGCCAAGTTCCGGTTGGTACGTAGAGCTGTAAAAATGAAGAAGAAGAAGTAGAAGAAGGATCTTCAGATGGAAGTTCTTGGAGGAATACCCAGATGGCCATCCTGGAGCAATCCCCGGACACCAATTATGATAATGAAAAAAAAAAGAAAAAATGTTCGATTATCCAGGGTGATTTTTTCCTATTGCCGGATAGTTGAGTCCGTCCTTTAATGGTTTTATATGCACATCCCATCTATTATTGACCTATAATGATTAGCTACTTATGTAACACTTGGAAAATGATTGAGCAATTTTACAAAACGAAATAATTGTTGATGATGATATTGTTATTCACGTGTTACCTCCTGCCACCTCCTGTCAGATTTTCATTAATTAAATTGGTCCGGTTTAACTTTTCTTTTTACTATTGGCTTATTTTTTCTCATGTTCAAATAAGAAGTAAAATAATTTTACTTATTATGCGTGAGAGAAGGTATGAATTAACATTAATTACAACTGAATTTGAAATGTGGCGTATACGTCTTCTACATCATCATTGGTGGTTACTTCAAATTCATTCATGGATGCATTTCCATAAGATTAATGTTGAAGTATAAACAACTTGTGTTTGAGGAAACAAATTTGACAAAAACTTTAGTGTTGACAAAAACGGAATAAAATGTTGACGAAATCGGATAGTGACAAAAACGGAACATACCTGTAGTTATAAGTGATAGATTCTCCTACCAGGTTGCGATAATCTTGACCCAATGAAAAGATACAAAGTCGAAAATTATTACGAGCAGCTTATCTAAAAAAAACTTGGTTCGAAATAACCTCACTTGACCCCTTTCACGTTTTCTTCTAGTTTTTTTTTCAACAAATTTCTCCAGGGACTAGGAATTTCTTAAGGATTCCCTCTGGATGCCTTCAAGGATGTTCCAGTAATTGCTTAAAGCGTTCTACAGAATTACAACCAATAATTTCATCGATTATTGCTTCAGAGATTCCCATGCGGATACCTATAGAGATATCTGAAACAACACGGTTACCCAAAGTTTTGCTCAAACAGTATCAAATTAAGCAAGGAATTATAATACCCACGCATTTTGAACCATTTTAATGCAGAAACGGAGAATTAACTTTCTCATCATACAAAAATTCAGCTCATTACTACAAATCTGGTACTTCACCGATCTTGACCTATTCATCCAGGAATTTCATTAAGTATTCCTCCCGAGATTTCTCCAACAATTCTTCTCGGAATTCTTTCAGTAATTCCTTCAGGAAGTCATCCAGAAGTTCACACCCGGAAATGTCTCCCTCGATTCCTTCCCTGGGATTCCTACGGGATTTCTCCACACGTTAAAACCGCTCAGCACCTAAAGTGTGTAAGCCCTACTCCTAAGTGCATTTTTATAATTATTCTGCGTTAATTTTCTTGTTTTTTTTTATTCTTTCAATCATTGAGCTTGATATACCTAGCCCATAGTACCTGCTTCACTACTCGAAAGCACACTAAGCAAGAAAAACTGCATTTGTTGTGTTCTTCCTCTGATTGCTCGAGTTTATAAAAGCTCTCGTCTCTAAAGCGTTAGAGCAGCTCCCCAATTCTCTCTCGCATTTAGCGCTCCAACAACCCAAGCTGGGCGCATGAACGGGACCGCCTGATACCACCCGGCCCGATGGGTGAAAACGAGATCGCACCAAAACAAATCTGCTCGAACCGCACTCGGGTTGCGGGCGGGTGGCGGCTCTCCCGGAAAAGCTTTTCCCACTTTCGGCGCGCGCGAGAGCGCGCACACGAAGAGAGAGCGCGAAGGAAAATGCGTTCCACTCTCTCCGAGTGTGTTTGTGGACTGCGTTCGACCAACTCGATCCGACGACTTGAACGAAACTGCTGGAGCTGGGGCCGATGTTGGGATCCACCGGGCGTTCAGTGTTCGGTGAACGTTCGTGCGGTGCGCGCTTATTGGCTGACGAGATTTTTATAGTTCGTTTGGGGATTGCATACCTATACGTTTCACGCTCGCTTGTGGTGCGTATCGCGCGGGTGTTATTTTGCGAAAATTGGTGACGGTTTTTCCTGGAGTGCTATCGGGGTAGTGTTTGGGAATTTTGCATGCGGCGTTCCTGGATGCACTGTGAAAAATATGTTGGTGCTTTAATTCTTTCTATCGAAATATGTTGATTGAAAGCGTAACAAAGTGAGATTTTTGGCATGATGCGAGTGAAGTTAGATACCTGACCAATATCTAGCCAAAGAAAATGATAGAAGTGAAGTGAAAGCGCGTTATAATAGTAGTTTTTCGTAAAACTTGTTTCCTCAAGTGACAGTGGATTGCAGTGGATAGTGAAAATTTCCGCAATTGCGTGTGTTGAGTTTCCCAGTTGCGGCGAATACAAAAATCGTGAAGAGAAGGGCATGTTACAGTTCTAGTGAAAAGTATTGGATTACGCCCAGCTCAGCAATCATCATTGTCCGAAACAATTATTTTTGTTTATATCACTGACCAAAACCGCGATATCCTGCGATTGTATGTGAGAATTCTCTTGTTGCGGTCCAAGCTCTTCCAAAGCGAAAATTGAAGAGTCGTGTTTGGTGACCTTGCAATCTCCAAATACTATTGTGCAAGGTTTAGCATGTGCCAGATGGGAGAGAAATGTAACCAGCGTGTGAAATAAAGGAAGAATGTTCAGCTGTGTTGGTTTGGGCTCGGAGAATCGATAACCCTATAGTGCTAGTGAAGCAAAGCTTCCACCGTGTTTACCTGATAAATACAAAGCAGTAGTGCACCACGTGAAAAGAGAAGTTTGCGGTTCTTGTAGAGCTAGGCCTGCTTAGTGAATACTGGTGGATGTCAGCGAAGTGTCAAACGAAGAATAGTCGATACGTTAGTTGTGATTGTTGAAAACAGTGACCAAATTAGTGTCGTCGTCGGTACCTGATCTTGAATGCCTCATCTTGTCAACGCATCTCTTGTAGCAGATAGTACAGCTGGAGACGAGTGAAATTTGCTTTCGTTCGTCGCCGTCGTCACGAGATAAGAAGATTGTTCCGGGTGTTTATTTTTGATACGGGGTGGCCGATTTGATACAGTACAAAAGCGAAGTGAAGAAGAGACTATTTTTGTGTGTAGTGTTGTTGTGTGATTCATAGTGTCGTACGAGATTTTCTGCAATCGATTGCCCCATTCCCAATACACGATGAGTGGTTCATCTTCCAACAAAGTGCATTATTCAGTGTACAGCTTAAATCCAGAAGAAGAGCTTTAGAGATAACGTTTCTACGGTGGTGCGACCAAAGTCCTTCCAGGAACGGGATCATGGCCGAAGAATCGAAACGCCAGATTCCGGTGTGTCCACCGTTGCCGAAAGATTTGGTTATGGCTAGTAGCAAGCTGCGACCGCCACCCGCCAAGGTGGTGCCGGAACAGCAAGAAGATTCGAGTGATGGTGGTGACCTTCTGGTGGTTCGATACGAAACCACTGGCGGTTCACTGTCGAGCGGGGGAGACTCCAACACGGCGGTGTCCGTTTCGTTGGAGCACATTCTGAAGACGTTCAATGCGCCGATCTCCGAGGATCAGGCCTGGGCGTTGATCTACCAGGCCACACGCATGTACAAAGCCCGGCTGCTGGAGACCGGCTGTCGGTTGCGCGATCTGCGGCTGCCGGTCAAGACGAAACACCTGAACGTGCACAAGGACGGAAGCTGCTTCGTTACGGTCGGCGATGAAGGTTAGTGAGACTTTTCTTTGATGAATGAGTTTTTTGTCAGTTGGTTTAAACTTTCGTGAATAACTTTAGATGCCATTTAAGATAAAAAAAAAATGCCAAGATGATAAAACAATTACAAAAGAAACACTTTTCCACGATACGGGATGAATGACCCATAAAAGGTTAAAATCCTTGGTAATAAACAAACAAACAAACAAACAACTTTTTCACGATAATGAAAGTATTACTTAAATTTCAAGTACCACTAGATTTTAGAATTATGCTTGAGATTTTTTTTTTCAGAGAGAAGTTATCTATTTTATGTTTGTTTTAGGATTTCACAGAATTCTTAGCTATGAAATCCTAAAACAAACATAAAATAGATAACTTCTCTCTGAAAAAAAAAATCTCGAAAAATTTCAGAATGAAGCCCGAGAACATTCTCTAAGAGTATAATCTCAGTTCTTAATAAAGTTTTGAGCAAATTTTTGCTTCAGTCTTTGTAAAATTCTGATGGGATTCCGATAAAATTTCTGGTTGATTTGTTAATTGAATGGCTTGGGAAAATTCTTGGCGTAACTCCTGAAGGAAGTCATTGTGAAAACTACTTAAATCTGGAGGAGCCCTTTTTTTTAAAATTCCGCTAGAATGCCTGAAAAATCACTAAATTCGTAAAACGCTTATTGCAATGCTCACTGAAGTATTTGTTACAGTTAAAAAGGTCGCTGAATGGTTCTAGAAGGAACATATTCTGATGGTATTCCTCGAAACATGCCTAGACTAAGTGGAGTTTACAAAATTCAGAATCCCTCTACGGCGTCATTGTTTGGACCGAGATTTGGCTCGAGAACGTGTATTCTCAGCCCAGTTGTTTTCGAAACAATCGAAATAGAACCAAACGAAATGATCGTTTGGAGCAATTATTTTCAACATGAAAATGTCGGTCCAAATTCTGTAATTCGGGGACTACAACTCACTTTTAGATGATGGAATGGCTTCAATAGATGCTATGAAATCGAACATGTCTGCAGCCTGCTCTTCCTTGCTGGATGGATTCTGTCTTCATGGTTTAACACAGATCAATCATGTATTGTCAATTTTCCCCCTTATCTAACGCAACGATTTGAATCTGTCGCGGGTCAAACCATTGCCAGAGTCGTCGCCAGCAAATCAGCAGACGCGAACCTGACGTTTCTCCGATCTCACTAACACAAACAGCAGCAGAGGTGGTGCTTGATTCGTCGGGACGATTCTGAAAAGCCGATTGGAAGTTCGCAACGCGTTTTGTTATGAAAGCAACACACAATAGCTTATTGTTACGGTGGACTACTCGATCGCGTGCGCTAGCAAACGAGCCTCGTAAAGTTGTACGAAGTTCGGAGCGATCATCTAACCATTGACTACTCTCCACCAAGCTCACCTAGCGTTGCAAGTCTTTATAAAATTGAGTCAATCTGTTCGGTTCGAAGACATTGCCGATCTTTTGGGGTTGGATTTTCAGCATGCTGCTGACTACTTAGCTTGAAGCGCAGTGATTCAAGCAATTGACTGGAGTTTCTTTGAAACATCGAATTGCATCGACAGTACAGTAGAATTCTTCAACGAAACAGTAAACCGGCTTGGTTCCACTGCCACCTAAGCAATCTAAAAATATTAAGAACAACAGCTCTCGTGTTCGTTCATTGGAGCAACTGACAACTGATCAAAATGCCTACGCTAATGACGAGAAATACGTCTCGAAACACTCACAACTTTCCACCAGGGTGTGATGACTTCACGTTTTCGATTCCCGCATCTTGTGCCAATGTTTAGGGAACCCAAATGTTTTGACAATGGGGGAACCCGATTGATGCTGGCTACAAACAATCCTATTGGGTGGAAATAGGGATATCATATACGTGCAACTTTCACAAACGATCCATATATCGCAGGGGTGTAAGTTGACTGTCAACTGGGAACAAATTTCGCCTACCCTCTATCATGTTTTAGAACAAGTAAAAAGACGTAACGATCAAACAAGAAAAGATCACTTTTCGATTGCAAAACTGAATTTAATACCGTTTTATCATGATAAAAGCAACTCAGTATGTGATTTGAACATAAAGATGGTTATATTCAGCATATTAGATTGAAAAATTTCATTCCGAAAAAATCAGTGTTCTGTTTTCACCATTATGAAATATAAGCCTCTGCAATTGGACAATTGATAATATTCTACTCAACGTGTCCAGATGGCATTCAGTCAGGTCTGATTGTAAAATGTGATGAAGCTTCCATCCATCCTCAGACGCCATGCTCTTCAACGACTCTTTTCAGTAGAGCAAATTTCATACTATGTACTTAGAAAACCAGGTAACAATTTGATGGTGTACAAACGTTTTTGAAAGTATTCAAAAACAGTTTTCATTTGAACAAAAGCTGAGTAGAAGTAGCTCCTAAACATCTAATATTGGTATTTTTTCAACCTTTAGCTGATTTGAGGTTCATTGAAAGGCTGATTTAAGGTTTAAATAATAGGCGTTCAATTAGCAATCAATCAAATTTATTTATTGTGGTTAAAATGAAAAAAAAAAACACTTTCGTAAGTTTTTTTTTACCATTTACAGTTTTCTGTTTCCAGAAGAGATGCTTAGGAATGTATAAACTTATCTATGGAAAAACTGGGAATTGAACTCGGACCTCCAGATTCATAGTCACTCACGTTAGCACCTACACCACACGCAATTGTATACATATCCTCGAAAAGGTGAGCATTACATGTTGTGTCTAAATTACCAAGCTAAAAAGTTGTACTAAGCCTGTATTGAGGCTGAAGAAGCTTTGTGGCCTCTAGAAAAACATTTCAGCTGTCAGCTGTCAAAAACTGGTTGATTAAAAGTTGAACAACAGATAATCTATTCTGCTTGTTGTTGTATGTTGATGAAGCTGAATACGCAGATGCATAATATTCTATCCAACTACTCAACGAACATTTTGGCTGTATAAGAGTTAAAAAATAAATTATTATTAATCATACTTCAGCTTAAGAAACTGTTATTCAGCTACTTCTGTTGCATGGGTAGATGATATTCAGCCATCAGATCTTAAAGCTTTCTTTGACAGAGTATATCACGGCATTCTACTAGCTAGACTGCAGAAAATCGGTATGTAATCGCCCTTTATCTGCTAGTTTAGTTTAAATCTCACCAATCGTGCACTATGTGTTGGAATTAGATTCGCTCAATCTGCAGTTTTCACCAACCACTTCAACGATCCACTTCACTTGTTCACTTATTTATTCAATATCGGAGTAATCTTGCGGACCAATTGCTTTTCATCATTTTTTATAAATGAAGTTGAAATGCTGCTTCCAACTGGAATTGGCTTGTGGAGACGATGTTAAGATCTGTTCACCAAAATAACCCTCGAGAGATCGCGCAGTTGTATTCTGCACAAGACGTTGAAAAAATATCGCTGGTGGTGGCCAATCACGCGACTTACGGAAGGTTGAAGAAGTCGTCATTGATATAATCGTTATCATTCAAATTGTGAAAGAAGGTTTCTTGTTCAGAACTGAAATATTAGCAATGAGAATATATTAATTATGTTTCACTAGATTGTTCTTTTGACCAACTTTGTCAATGACGATGCTCTTCTATCTGCCTCAGATCGCAAGGTAGAGAAGTCTAAAACTTAACTTAACAACAAGCACTCCCATCCAAACAAGATGGAAAATCAGGACATATCATGTATTTTTTTTTTGGAAATCAGCGAAACTCATCGGATTTGTTAAGAAATTTTGGCCAAAATTAATCCAAAATCAAGACATGTCCTGCCAAATCAGGACGGATGGTAACCCTTAGCACAACCTGACGGGAAAATCGTCAACTAATTGGAGAATCACCTTAACGTTCTTGTCTTTCTGAACAACTTTGCCGAAGAAGACATTTTTTTTTATCTGTTTTGAATCCCGATGCAGGAAAATTTTAAAATTTTACTTGACAACCTACGCCACCTGGCGATGAAATAATCAACTAATAAAGAAATCACTTTATTGTTTTTGTTTTTCTGAACAATGTTGTCGTCGAAGACGATGTTTTCCTATCTGCTTTGGATCCCGAGGTTAAATTTTATTGATGACTGATTAAGCGCATATTAAGCCTTAAATCAGCCATCCAATGAACCTCAAATCAAAATTAGACGTTTAGGAGCTGATTAAAGGATTGTACCTCTTGTGCTCAGCTTTTGTTCAAATGAAGGCTGATTTAAAATGGTTGGAGGAACGTTTGTACAGCATCAAATGCGCCCAATTCGGAGAACTCCCATAAGCTCTGGAATTCCTTCAACGTGGATTTCCATGACACCCCGAAATCAACCTAGTAGCAAGAGTCTCTCTACCAATACCAAAATGCTAACAGCTTTTAAAAAGGTTTAGTTTAATTGGATAATGACATGATGGGCAACACTATATCGGAAGAGATCTCGGTATTTCCAAGATGCTTTTCAACGCTGGTTGTGCAAGCACTAGAATAGATTAGAATAGAATAGAATGACGTGATGGGCAACACTTGATACCAATAATGTGACTTCATTGTAATTTCGTAGGGTGCTCAAGCTTCTTTCAATATTAAGCCGTGATTTCCAAAATCTCGAATTTGATTGATTATGCCTCGCTCATCGGAACCCGATTTCAAGGATGTTGAAATAGACACCCTTTTCCTCCTATCGAATCTGTTTCGATTCACTTGGTATCGTGCCATAATATGGGTGTGTAGGTACTTCATTTGCTTCCTCTATGCTTGTAACGCATGGTTAACCCAAAAGGAATCGCCAAAGTACAACACCTAAAAATCGTTCGCTTCCTTTCGATCGTTTGTTTTCTTTGCTTCAATGCCTATTTCTTGCTGATGCTATCGGTTTTGTAGATATTCCCTGTAGCCCTACATGTTGTATTACGTAGCGAACATAGTAGGTACGATTGATCGTCCTCCGTCCGTACCGCATACCTACTCCATTTCCCTACTTATCTGATGTTGTTTTCTGACTTTCGTTGGCCTTTTCGTTCTTGTTCGGAACTCACCCAACGATGGGGTCCAATTATTGGACCTTGAAGATGACCCAACGAACTTAGAACTCGCAGTCGGAATCAAGCTGGATTAGAATTTAACCTGGCTGGAGTTTACTTTCCTCTGGCATGGAGTTGTGTTGAACGGTGCATTTGTGGGGCTTAATCACTTCCTTCAATTATGGGTCTTCCACTGCGGTGTGACTGACAGAGACAGACCCTCTAGTAGACAGACTGGTTTCAAAGGTGCTTGCTCATCTTCAAGAAGCAGCACACGATAGCAATGTGTCTGACATTGCTCTTCGGTACAGTGTTGGTCATTAGAGTTATCGCATTTGCTTTGACTGCTTTTTTCTTGACTCTCTTTTTTTTTGGGAAGGTGGTTTGTATTACGATGCGGGAGAAGATGATTGAAAGTTATGAAAGGGGTTCATCATGGTCGGAGCACTACTCCACGCTGTTATAATAATACCTTTTCCTTCAGATCTATCGGCACCTCCCTACATACAGTAGTGATTTTGTGGAGAAGTAATTAACAGCTGCCTCTGTTGGATTTGCTGTAAAAACTGTACTCTTGTTGCTCTTGTTTTTCATTCTTATTCTTAAAAAGAGAAACAACTACCCAGAACACAGAAGAAACCAGGTCGAATAAACGACAGCAAACAGAATAATGAGAGCCTCGCCCACTCTTCCTCCACTAACAAACAGGAAAACTTCTTCACCGCAAACAAAACCGAACAAAATCGGCCTGTCGTTGACACCCTAATGCAACACTTCCGCTTTCGGTGTCAAATCTTGGGCTACAAATCTCCCACAAAATGCCACCATCATCAGTAGTTAGGTAGGTAGGTAGATTTTACCCGCACCGCCGCCACCGTCCCATTCAAAATACAATCGTAAACAAATGAAGACATAAATCTGGCACTCTGCATCGGGGACCGGCCTTCGTATTCTCCGGCCTCTTCTGTTCGGGTTGGTTAAAAATGTTACCGCTATTAACTTGGTGCACGAATTGCATGATCATATAATGTAGGAAGGTACCGTAATTTCGGGTGATGTTGGCTATTTTTGATGATATCAATTTCTACAAGAGTTAGTTGTTCATGAGATTTTTGGGAATGAATCGTGAGTTTTATTAAAAATTAGTAGAATATGCTTATCATACTATTACTTCATTACATAGTCATAGTAGTATTGCCGGGGTCCGTGGCGCAAGTGGACACACACAGATAAAAATAATAAGATTGACACGTCATGTAAACTTCATTTTAGTCATGTAAACTTAGTGTTATGATGGTTTACATGATATATCATGTAAATTTGTGTTATATGTCATGTAAACTCTCAGAGTCATGCTGAATTACATGACTTATAATGGAAGTTTACATGATATTTCATGAACTTTACATGATATGTCATGTAAACTTCTATGATATCCCACGCTCCTATCATGTGCATCATATACCACAGAATTTTACACTCTTTTTTCGATCTGTGCACGTTTACTTCATAAGCAGATAATCATGGATTCGAACCCAGCCCGGCACTTTAGTCAGTTGCTATTTCCTCCTGAGAGCAGCTGACACTGACTCTCTTCTGGACTCATAGCTCAAACGGACCCGGATACTTGGAGACGAACGGCATCTCATAAATAGATCACCAATCGGACTGGAAAAAGGAACAGCCACACATCAACATCCTTGTGCTCATCATTCTACCATGATAGGGTAGAAAGTTGAAGCAGCGCGAAAAACAACCAGTTCGATATAGTAGAATAATGCAATACATTTAGGCGCTGTACAAAAGTGGGGGTGCAACTGCCATTTGGAATCGCTCACGTAGTGCCCTAGTGGACAAAAGAGCTGTAAATTATGTTAGGTGGTTAAGAATAATAAAATAGTCATTGTAAAATTGGTTTTATCTGTTATAATCAAATTAACATTAAAATTTGGTAGATTTTATTGTATTATTATTGACAAGAGTAGAGAAAATTAGGACAAAACCTTTGAAAATAGAAGACATTACCACTTGGAAAATATTTGTCTTTTGTTTCGGTGTGAAGAATTAGCACACAAAAAATAAAAAAAAATAAAAAAAAAATCTTTTGTTTCTTTCTATTTTCTTTTCTATCTTTTTTCTGGGGTTTTCTGCCATAGGTAGGTTTATCCCGGGTCACAAGATAGCCAGACAAGCCTAAATGGCTCGCCTAAAAAAAACAAACTACAGAACTATTCCTTATTAGCTAACGTACGAAGTATCGGAGTAATTTAACAGAACTGTAAGAAAACAGAGAAATACAAATTAAAAGCGTTGCGGAGTGAACCTGGTGTAATGGTTAGAGCACATGTCGATAACGTCGAGGATCTGGGATCGAATACCATTTCCGGCAAATTCGCTAAGAATGTGGGTTCTTTCTACGGAAGAAAGGTGGAACCGTGGGTCCTCAGATAAAATATGCTATGCTAAAATAGCTTATGGTTAAAAATCTGCAAATTTCACCCAACGTAAAAAAAATCGTATAAATTTTTATTTTATTTCACTAAATTTCATATCAAAGAGTTTCTTGTATGGAATGTTGAATACAAGCAAATAATAAACATATCAAGAATGCCTA
This sequence comes from Aedes albopictus, assembly GCF_035046485.1. NCBI lineage: Eukaryota > Metazoa > Arthropoda > Insecta > Diptera > Culicidae > Aedes > Aedes albopictus. The sequence goes on along the minus strand of NC_085137.1, from coordinate 121,685,722 downwards.
CTCCGCTTCCGCTCGGGAAGACAATACCGCAGCGCTATCTGCGGATGAAAGTTCAATCTTCATGCGGAATTATGTGTTACTGATTGTATGGGATACAAAAAACATACGCACACCGCCTTCTCGTATGACCATTCACGAATACTAACACAGAGAGCACGATAACAGATGGCACTCTTTCTATTTTTATTCTTTGATACAAACTTCATACTGAGAGCGTGCTGTGAACTTATAAACGTATGGAAAAATGTGTGCGATATTACGTGATCCTTTTGTTACAGGTTAAATGCTGTACCATTTTTTAACTTTGTACACGGAAAATGAAATTACTCAAATTTAGGTATTTTTCACCCAACTCCCGAGTTCCGTGTGGGAAGCCAAATTTGAATGGCATAGTACCTAAATTTGATTATCCGCACCAAACTGCTAAAGTAGGTAAGTTTTACTTAAAAATGGGTTAAACAACTTAAAAATACGTTTATTTAATCCTCCTCCTCAGCGAGCTGCTGCCAACGTGATGCATGAGGAAGGTTAAACAAACGTCGAACATTTTGTTGAATAATTTTTACTCAAATTTAAGCTCTCGTCCAACAACTTAAATGTTAAGTAAAATTCACTTAGTGGTCAGTTCAAAATTTACCTATTTCTTCAGTTCACTGTGTTTACTCGATTTTGAGTTTAAAAATACATATTTTTGGGCTTTTTATTTACACCTGTAGGTTGTACAGGATTTTTAATTTCAGTATTTCTCAAACCATGGGGTTTGCGAGCTGATTTTTTGGTGCGTCGCGAAGGTTAGGGCGTAAATATAGAAATAATTGTCTTCTCTACCATATTCCGAATTCTATTGTTACCCCTTTTCGTAAGTTACAAGTATTTTTTTCTTTTTTAATTCTAAACCACTTAACCTATTTTACAGCTCTTTTGTCCACTAGGGCATTACGTGAGCGATTCCAATTGGCGACTGCACTTACACTTTGTACAGCGCCTAAATGTATTCTATTATATTCTTATTCTACTATATCGAACTGGTTTGCCTTTGTGCTGCTTTCACTTTTCTACCCTGTCCTTGGTAGAATGATGAGCACGATGATGAAATGATGTGTGGCTGTTGTTCATTTTCCAGTCCGATTGGGGGTCGTCCATTATTGGTTGCCGTTCACCGATATCCAACTATCCGGGTCCGTTTGAGCTATGAGAGCTCAGAAGAAGGTGAAGTGCCAGCCGCTCTCGGGGGGAAGAGTAACTGACGAAGTGCCGGGGCTGGGATCGAACCCATGACCATCCGCTTAGGAAGCGAACGTGTAGCCACTGCGCCACGAGCCCCGGCAAGTTACAAGTATTCTCATAGAGAAACGTCAGAATTATTTTTAGATATTTTTTTCCTTAATCTATTCAATTTTTCACATTATAAGTCTTTGTCCGGAGTATTTTAAACCTCCTTGGATGTTAAGTTAGGCACATCACGATGGAGTAGTGCATGTTTAGCGAGCCTGTCTGGGTCATATTGGCCCCAACATATTACTAGAATTAAATATCGAAATTATTGTCTGTGCAATCGATTCTAGAACTTCTAGAAAATAAAATATTAGTTTTCTTGATTGGATATGCATAAAAGTTTTTGCTGTAGATTGCATTTAAGACTGCATTTGCAAAAATATGATTCCAAGATCAGCAGTGAAAACTTTAGAAAAATTCCAAAACACCGAAACTTAGCTAAAAACTAAGAATTACAAAATTGCTAATAAAGAATCTATAGGAATTTCAACTTTATTCTAATCATAACATGTCTTAAAGAACCCCTCAAATCTGTGTACTTTTATAGTATTGAATAGAGCCGAAGTGGGTAAATTTGTATTAGAAACTTACCAATAAGCAGTTCACTCAAACTGTGTTCTTGGATATTTATCCTTGTATTTAACGGATCTTTATCGAACGTAAACAACGCAGTAAATTTCAAACTAAACTCTAAAAATAAGTTTAACGTAACATTGGCTTATCATTATCTTTGATTGGATATTGCCATAAATAATATTATTTTTCAATAAAATCGATGGCATGTTTTTTATTTCAAAATTAATTCAAAATTTCTGAAATGATTTATGTTATGGTGGGTCGCCTAATTGTATAATAATTGAAAGTGAGCCGTAAGTTATAAAAGTTTAAGAATCCCTTGTAGGCATTTGGACATATTTAAGACGTTTGTATATCTTCAAAAAACGTATGCATCTTCTCCAAGATTTTTTTGAAAAATGTTTTCAGGAGTTACTATGAACCAACGATTAGAGATTTCCTTTATTTAAATATTTTAAATTTGTTTTAATTTATATTTATCTAATTAACAGGCTACATTTGAGGCCCCAATAATGATTTTACTTAAATCTAACTGCTGATATTCTTCAATACCTTCATGATACACTATAACGGCGGAATACATTGTGCTGAATTTCAGTAGTAATTTATTACTATTTTGGCAAAGTTTCTACCATGAACTTTTCAAGAACAATGTTGAAAATATCGTACAGAACTGTCTTGCACTTCAAAAATATTGTCACCCTGTTTTCTGGGGTTAATGTTTGAAGAAATTTTATTTTATTTGAAACCTGATTTGATGTAGAAATATCTGAATACCAAAAAGTATTAAAGGAAACATTTTTTGACAAAGAAAACATAATTAAAGTGAATTTGGACATATATGTTCTCTTGAGAAAGTCCTTATGATATTGTATAGAGCTCTTTGGAGAAATTAATTTTAAGATTTTAATGAAATGAAGATGCATTTGAAAATCCAATAATCTTATTTTAGACATATTTGGGAACATTGCATCCTTCAGCAATCGCTTCAAATGTTGCTTCGTTGCGTTTGCGAGTTTTTTAAAATTATTGCATCGGTATCGATACAAGCTGAAATAAATTCTTCCATGCGCTGAATTTTTTTCACGGAATCAATGACCTTCATGTAGTAAAAACTTGAAGCATTTGAAGGCAGAATGCATTTAATTGACATCTAAGAGCCGAAGGAGAGATACAAGGCAAAAAAATCTTGTGATATCACATCATTTTTGTTGCACATCAGTCGCGTCGTAAAAATGATGTACAAATTACATCCGTTCCATGCAGCAAATTAGCCGCCGCAGCTTGAAAGTGGGTCTAGCAATCGATAGAACCGGATCGATAGGGGAATCATATATAAGTAAAATATTGGCATGGATTCGTACACGGATTGTGAGGCATATTCCTTACCTCTCGGCTATTTCACCGAGTTGGAAAGTGAATGATAAACATGGTACTTGTGAGGGAGTGTTCAACCTAGAGGAAGCGAAGGATTTCCTCTTTATTGCCGTCGAGCAGATACAGAATTTCCGTACCTCAAAAACTCTCACGACAATAACCATCAAGGTCAGTGGCCTCCTCCAAAAGGGACTGGCTACCCGAAGAGCTTCACTGATTGTTCCCTGATGGGTTAATCCTCCTCCAAAAGGGACTGGTTACCCGAAGAGGGTTAAGGTTGAACTTCTCTTCCAAAAGGGACTGGTTACCCGAAGAGAATTAGGTGGTTTCGGATATTTCAAAACAAAGAGTCTGACTTGACTCGTACTAGAATCTACCGCGAATCCTTTATTCGTGAAACGGGGTCCCCTTATATACCCTCGTCCAGACATCTCCAGACATTTTCGCACCCTCTTTTTAACATGTTTTTTCCTGATCCTGTGGAAAACTATTCCATTTGTATATGTGCCGTCCAGAAAGTATGCTCATCCTTTTCACATCATTAATTTGCCATGATCGATCGAGATCCTATCTTGCATACATATAATCTTGCTATAAACCTTCCAAGCAAATCTTGCTTACAGTTAATTTAGCCGAGTTGAGAATCTTTTCAGCAATTAAGCCTCTGCAATAGATTAGAGTTTTCCTGGATTAACTCTTGGTGGTGAGCATGGATAGTTGCATACAATTGTAATCCTAGCGGAGCTTGTCTGGTTTAATAGGGTTTCACAATATTGCTTAATCATAGTGCTTATGTATAAGGGGCTGTCCATAAACCACGTGGTCAATTTTTTGGGACTTTCCAACCCCCCCTCCCCGCGTGGTCACCAGTCCATACATTTTTTTTTTATTTGTCCATACAAAATGGTCATTAGCCGAACCCCCCCCCCCCTTCATGACCACGTGGTTTATGGACAGCCCCTAAGTGGCAAGTCTTTATCTGAGTGCGCAATATCAAATCCGATCGCATAATTCATCTCACGCATGCGTATTACCGGAGATGCCTATATACAGTATCGGACAATAAAAATGCACCAAAGCCGTTTTCCCATACAAAATAGTCAACTTTAGACTGCCATATCTCAGTTATTTCTCAACCGATTGTTTTCATTTTTCTGTGACGAACTACAAAACATTTCAATTTTTAAAAACTATTGAAAAAGTTCGGCGATAACAAATGACGCAATAGTTACAGACGGTTATATTTTGACAATAAAAATGCACCAAAACAAAAAATCTTTTAGCAAAAAATGTAGAAGTCAAATCATGTTGGTGTTTCCAGTAAAGTTAATCGTTTTCACTTAAGAAATATATTTGTCGAAGACACCATAATGATATGACGTAACATTTTTTTCTATAAAATTTTATGTCTTGGTGCATATTTATTGTCAAAATTCAACCTATCTGTAACTTTTGTATCAATAGTTATTACCGAACTTTTTCAATAGTTTTCAAAAATTGAAGTGTTTTGTAGTTCGTCACAGAAAATGAAAACAATCGGTTGAGCAATAACTGAGATATGGCAATCTAAAGTTGACTATTTTGTATGGGAAAACGACTTTGGTGCATTTTTATTGTCCGATACTGTACATGAGTCGATCTTATTTCTGTACTACCACACATCTAGAATTCTTGCATCATATGGATCATGAATGAACTTGAATATGAAAACGTTTTCATTCAATACAACTTGATCATTCATTCCCTATAATATTCTGAATGTATGCGTTCTGCGTATCATACGCTTAAGGGCGGACGGGGCGGTCGGGTAAATATCCGCCATTGCTCTGTTGCTACTAAGATGGTGATCTCAGATTCTACTTCATATTTTGCAACAAAAACCTATCATTGTGTATGCTCACTTGTACTGCACATGCTGATTGTTTTTCATCATCTTCAGTGCAATAGAACTCGAGATTACCATCATCAAAATCGCGAGGCAAATTGTTAGAAAGAGAGGCAAGATAGGAAAAATAACACGGCGTCCCGTTTCACCTTAACCTTCCTTAGTCCCTAAAAAAAAGTTACAAATAAGACCCTGGGGTCATTTTTGACCCCAAACTTTGGACAGCTCTCAAAAATCAGTGGCTTCACCGATTTTGGATCTCTTTGGCTCAAATGAAAGGGGCACAAGTCTAGTTTTCAAAACCACCGGAGAAATCCGGATTCGGCCACTGTGGCAACCGGGAACCTGCTTCAACTGAAAAATGCCGCTTTTGAGACCCTAACTTTGGCAAGCTATAACTTTGCAACCAAACAAGTAATCAGGACCGTCCAAGGGTCGTTGGAAAGGTATTCACGTGGACTTTGATTATAGACATTAATATTGGCTAATTATTGACAACCGGTTCCGGGAATCCGGAACATCCGAAATTTTAGTTTTCATCATTGCTATGTGCTTGAAAATCCACAAATGTATTCCCTTTATGCATTCTATTGCATTACTTCTCTGCACGCTTCACTGAAATGAGGCACATATTGTTTAAGACCATTTTTGAAGGGTTCTGGGCAGGTGTGGTCAATGCGGAACGGGTTACAGGGACTGCGGAAGGTGGTCAATTGGGTAACGGCAATGAACTTCGTATAGTTTTCGCTCCAAAACCCGGCGCCACTGCAACCTTCGTGGATTTTCATATCTGTTGTTCTTGTGATACACAAAGAGATTGATAGTCATATTCTTCTTCTTCTTCTTGGCATAACATCCCTACTGGAAAAAAATCCTGCTTCTCAGCATAAACGTTTTATGTGCACTTCTACTAGTATATACTGAAAGTTTTCTCTGCCAATCATTAGTTTGCATATGTATATCTTATGGCAGGCACGAAGATACTATATGCGCATGAGAGTAAGAGTAATTTCCCTTACGAAAAGTTCCTAGGCCAACCGTAAATCGAGCCCGTCACCCTCAGCATGGTCATGCTGAATGCCTTCGGGGCCAGCTATGGTTATAGGGGCCCCAAATGAATAGTCATATTGGTTCCACGTGGTCACCGGAGTGGCCACCGGAGAAACCCATATTGTATTGCTCTCGGATTATTACAACAAATGTAGGCTTTGACAGCTAAATTTAAATCATTTAAATTTATAATTTGTAATGTTCTGGTATAAAAATGAACAAATGGTGATCTCAATCTTGTCTTGCAATTTTCGACTGTGAAGATTACAAATTGGGTTTCAAACGTTGGAGCCAATAAAATAAATTTGTAGGCCAATTTATTATGCAAGCCAGACCAAAGTTCGTTCAAAGATCAAAGATTATCTCGATCTTTCTAGGCCATGGTCACCAGAGAAACCGTTTTACAGCATAAGTAGACATTTAGCAGCTGACCTCATATTGTGTTCACACTTGAGGTGCAAAGTGTGAGAAACCAATCTGTTATTTGGTTCTTTGTGATCAAAAAATTGATTATAAAATGATTCCTAACTTTAGAAAATGAAGTTTTTCGTGCTTTAGGAATAGAAGTTGTACTGAGAATTACTCCAAAAGCTTCACCGGGAATTCCTCCAGAAGATGCACTGAGAATTTTTGTAGGAGTCAAACCGGGTATCTCTCCTTGAGGGATTCACCGATAAATCATCTAATATTTCCCGGACAATCTATTGAAGGAATTGTCGGGTCGATCTCCTTCGGAACTTATGGAAAATTTATGGCAACAATTCCGAAGGAAATCTTGAAGGAATTTTCGGACGACCACCCGAAGAAATATCCTGAGAGACTACTGAACGAAATTCTAGAGATCTACTGAAGAACTTTCTGCTATAAAGAAACCCTAGAAAAATTAGGGTGGAACTCTTGGGACAATTCCTGTGGAAGTCCCTAACTTCTTCTTCTTCTCTTCTTTATGGCTCGACGTCCCCACTAGGACTTGGCCTGCCTCGCTTCAACTTAGTGTTCTTTGCGTACTTCCACAGTTATTAATTGAAGGGCTTTCTTTACCTGCCATTGCATGAATTTGTATATTGTGAGGCAAGTACAATGATACACCATGCCCAGGGAGTCGAGAAAATTTTCCCGACCGGAATGGGAATCGAACCCGCCGTCTCCGGATTGGCGATCCATAGCCTTAACCACTAGGCTAACTGGAGATCCAGTCCCTAACATTTTTGCTGTATAAGAGCTTAAAGAGCATTCGTCCAAAGGCGTTTGTTCTATAAGCTGCTATGCAGCTACTTTTGTTAGTATGGTTAGTAGTGTAACGCCTGTTATTTTTTTTTACAGAATTTCCCGGTAAAGCTCCTTGATGATTTTCGATAGAAAATCTTAGAAGGGTTCCCGATGAAAATCCCAAAAAAAATCGAATAAAAGTCTTTGAAGAATTCCATGTAGAGCATCCATAGAAACTATAAACCAGAAACATTGGGCATTTAGTGGCACTTTTAGAGGATTTCTCGGTGAAACTCCTCTGGATGGACCTACTATAAATTCTAGAGGAATATCCGGTGTAACTATTGTAAATTCAAGAGAAATTTCAGGAGGAGCTAAACAGCAAAACTCTTGGAAGCTAATGGATCTCTCAGAAAAAAAAAATCCGGTTAAACTTCTTAACAAATTTACAGTGAAAATCTAAGAAAAATTAGAGTGGAACTCTAAATTTTCACACAAGAAAATGCGTCACGGAGGGGTGGGGAGGGTACGAAAATTAAGATTTATGTATTACGTAATAAATTGATGCTGCCTAGATGCATTTCCAAAGGAACTCCTAGTAGACTTTCCGCTGAATTTTCTGCGGAAATTTTAAAGCACTATATAGTGAAACAGGAATGTACGGTGAAACTTCTAAAGCAATTACTTAGAGAAATTTTGAGTGGAGTTCCTAGAGGATTTTCAAAAGGTATTTTGAAGAGAAATTTCCACAAGTATTCTCGGCGGTACTCCTGTTAGGCAAGTATCTCATGTGAATTAAACTTTCAAAGGAATTCCTGACAGAATTTCTCTAGGAATTAAAAGTTTATCTCCTAGTTAAAATTTGCGGTGGAACACATAGAGAAGTACCCGTATAAACGATAACCATAAGATTTGCTTAATCACCCATTCGGGATACAGTTCGAACAGTATGCGATATTGTTGAACCGTCTACATTACGGTCCGTGTATTGTGTTGGTTTATCAGGGTATTTTGAGGAATTCTTGGGGAAATTCTCTTTGGAACTTTTAGAACGATTTCTGAAGAGATTTTCGGTGGAATTTCGAGAAAAATTCCCAGAAGAATTCCCGATAAAACTCTTGCCAGATTTCCCGATGGAACTTCAAGAAATAATCGATGCAACTCCTAGAGAAATTCTCTTTGGAACTCCTTGACGAATCCCTAGTGGATTTCCTAGAGGGATTCTTGCTGTATCTCCTAGAAGAATTTCTGGTCGAAATCTTAGAGGAGTTCCAGTGAATATACTTAAGGAATTCACGGTGTATTTGCTGGACGGATTCAAGGTGGATCAACTACTACTAATTCTGGATATTAGCGGAGGGGGTCCCACAAGTATTCACAGAGGATCTTCGAGTGAAACTTCCTCTGTAGCTGGAAGTACTTCCGTTGAAACTTTGAGCAGAATTGCCAGTGAAACTCTGACAGGAGCTTCTAGAGGAATTCCCAGTGGATCTACCAAAGACATAATTGGTGGAAGTAGAAAAAAAATAGTGGAAGTCCTAGAGAAAGTCTATTTGGAACTCCTAAGAGAATTCGTAACGGAACTCCTTGAGGCATTTCGGAAACAGTTCTTAGTTCAAAAAAATACTAATGGCGAGAGAATTTCGGGGCAACCTCTAGACGTTATGGAGAAAACCCTTAGATATATTTTCAATTTTTCGAGATATCCTCGATTGAGTAAAAAATAGCACACATGTTTGCCAAAGTTCCTCAAATTACGAAAAGTTACAAAACTAAGTTTAGTAACCTTGTACTACAAAATAACTTCGATACTAAGCTTCGTTTGAATACACATTTGCTTGTTATCGAAATAGTTTTAGATGAGTACTAAGCAATTTTGTTGAAGAAATGCGTAAAATGCTGAGCACCATTGATCTAGAGGAATTTCTGCAGGAGCCCCTGAGGGCACTTCTAGACGAATAATCGGTGGAGCCTCGTGAGAAATTTTTGTTTTATCTCCGTGAAGGAAATGCTGCCGGAATGCTAAGTGAAACTCCTATAGCAATAATCGTGGGAGCTCCCGAAGGATTTTTTTCACCGGAGATGAAAAAGGCCGCTGAAATAGAGCAATTTTCAACAATCCTTCCTCCAACAGGTATAAAACCTCCTCATTTCTTCATCTTTGTATTTTATAATTTGCAATAAAAATTTTTGAGTTCATTTCCAATGAGAGTGCACTCATTGATAGTTAGATTACTGCATCTACAATAATTGTTGTTGTGAGTGTACTAGCAAAAATTTACAAAACTATACATTTATTAGTAAAGAAACGTGATCATATTTGCAACACCAAAAGTAATTCCTAGTGGAAGTCCTGGTAAAATTCTAGGTGGAACTGCCTCATGAATTTCGGGTATTTTCATTTTGGAATCTCCAGTTTTTATGGAATCTCTCGAATATTATCATACACCCGGAACTGATTATGTTATGCTATGTTGTCGTTATTCTGCAGAATGACGTAAGTGACTATGACAATTTTGGCTCCTTTTTAGTTATTCACCTAACAATCTATCGGTCATTATTTTACTTTTCTTTCGTAGATGCAACCGAATGCGTGATAATGTTAGCACCATCGTAGCTCTAACTCACATCCTCACATCATAGTCAGTGTCAGTCTAAATTCAACCACCTACAGCACATTTTAGAAGATGATCCCGAGAATATCGTATATTCTAACATGTGCGGCTAGACCAGTCCAGTGTGTTTGCAGGTGATACGGGAACCCTATTTGTACGATGGTGCAAACATTATCACGCATCGGTAGATAATGACTAAATCTTGCATCATAATCTGGCATAAATATTATAGTTTTATTATTTTACGAGACATAGGTATACAAGAAAGCCAAAATTTTGAATAGCGCTCACGACTGTATGGTGAGCTTCCGAATGCCTACTTTTGTTGCAGAAAATTGAAGTAACACAATTGGGGTTTTTCCAGAGGTCACTCCAGTGGCCTAAAAAGATCGAGATCATCATTTGTTCATTTCTATGCCTGAAACTTTTGCCAGTCTTGGTAAGGTGGTATGAAAACTACCAACCAAGCCGATCTGTTTAAAAGCACAGGTCACACGGCAGAAGTTTCACGCATTCGATGTATTCGTTCAATACATGGCCTACTTGCCTAATTTCACCTTCTATAAAAATTTTCACACTTGTTCGCTACCTAGCGAATTCTATCATATCTATCATTTCATTATCCACTTTGATCTCTACTCCCTTATACTATGAGTAGAAAGAGACCGATATAGCCACAAAATCATCAAGTTACCAGAACATTACAGTTACGATAAAAAATAAAAGTTGAGCCGTCAAAAGCCTACATTTATTGTAATAATCTGAAAGTAATACAATATGGATTTCTCCGGTGGCCACTCCGGTGACCACGTGGAACCAATATGACTTTTCATTTGGGGCCCCTATAACCATAGCTGGCCCCGAAGGCATTCAGCATGACCATGCTGAGGGTGACGGGCTCGATTTACGGTTGGCCTAGGAACTTTTCGTAAGGGAAATTACTCTTACTCTCATGCGCATATAGTATCTTCGTGCCTGCCATAAGATATACATATGCAAACTAATGATTGGCAGAGAAAACTTTCAGTATATACTAGTAGAAGTGCATATAAAACGTTTATGCTGAGAAGCAGGATTTTTTTTCCAGTAGGGATGTTATGCCAAGAAGAAGAAGAAGAATATGACTATCAATCTCTTTGTGTATCACAAGAACAACAGATATGAAAATCCACGAAGGTTGCACCATGTGGCGCCGGGTTTTGGAGCGAAAACTATACGAAGTTCATTGTCATTACCCAATTGACCACCTTCCGCAGTCCCTGTAACCCGTTCCGCATTGACCACACCTGCCCAGAACCCTTCAAAAATGGTCTTAAACAATATGTGCCTCATTTCAGTGAAGCGTGCAGAGAAGTAATGCAATAGAATGCATAAAGGGAATACATTTGTGGATTTTCAAGCACATAGCAATGATGAAAACTAAAATTTCGGATGTTCCGGATTCCCGGAACCGGTTGTCAATAATTAGTCAACATTAATGTCTATAATCAAAGTCCACGTGAATACCTTTCCAACAACCCTTGGACGGTCCTGATTACTTGTTTGGTTGCAAAGTTATAGCTTGCCAAAGTTAGGGTCTCAAAAGCGGCATTTTTCAGTTGAAGCAGGTTCCCGGTGGCCACAGTGGCCGAATCCGGATTTCTCCGGTGGTTTTGAAAACTAGACTTGTGCCCCTTTCATTTGAGCCAAAGAGATCCAAAATCGGTCAAGCCACTGATTTTTGCGAGCTGTCCAAAGTTTGGGGTCAAAAATGACCCCAGGGTCTTATTTGTAACTTTTTTTATGGGAGCGCCCCTAGGGGTCATTCAATGCTTTTGATTTTTGGGAAAGGTTTATTTCCGCGAAAAAATAATTGTCAGAAAATTTCAGATTGCTAGGATTCGTTAAACAAAAGGTACAGAGAATTGAAATTTGAAAAAGGTCAAAAAAGACCCCAAGACCTTACTAAGGTTAATAATTGACATTGACATTGATCTTGCGCTAGAGCTCCATTGCCAAGCATAACCGTAGTAAGGGAAGTGGAACGCAAATGATTTGTTTATAAATATGCGCTGGACTAATCGTTTACTATGCGCGGTTTGCTCCGCGCAGGATCATGTGTTTATCCAAAACAGTCCCTTCCATAACGCTACGCGATCAAAGCATAATGGTGATAACGTTTGGTGGAACGTTGGCTCGTTTCCAATCGATTCAGATTGATTTTTGCACATTGGAATTTACACCGGTCTACATGAATTTGTGACCAACGCGATTCATCAAACGTTATTTTTACAATTTTTATGTTCCTTATTATTCGAATATATTGTGCTTACAATAGATAAATGAGACTTTGACCAAACTATCGACGTGGCGACAGTACTGCTTCTACGTTTCTGCTGAAACGTGTTTGTTGACACTTTCCGGTGCCAACTAAAGTGTACAAGTAGTGTACAAGTGAGTGAGATTATTGTTGGAAAACGATGAAACCGATTGAAATTACGTTCGAAATTGGTTACATCGCCAGAACTTACGCGCCTGGAAATTACAAAAATATTTGCTTTGTATAGTTGTGAAAAACGGACCTAGTTAAGGTGGCGCTTCGAATCTAGTTTGGCTATCTATTCCGCAGTATCGTTTTGTGGCTTTGTTGCGTAAAGCACCGGACTAGCGATACGGAGTCGTGGGTTTGAAACCCACCGGAACAAGACGTATTTTTCACGAATTTTTCTCTCAATTTGGCAATTAAACGCACTGAGCCTACAAATACTACAAGTTTTTACATCTGTTTCAGTCATATTAGCCGACTGATATTGCCAGAAAAGGGCAATAAATTCATTGTTAGACATCTTTGAGAAGGCCCAGCAAGATCTTCACCTTTAATAATGGCTTCTTCCGATAATGTATTTGATGGACTTGCAAGCATTGCTATTTTTTATAAAAACAATCAGAAATGTGTCTGAAGTATTACAATGATTTATTGGTGTATTACACAGTAAAACCGCTCAGCACTAAAATGTGTAAGCCCTACTCATAAGTGCATAATTTCCAGACCACACAAAAATGTGTTACAGTTACACATTCTCAAAAACAGCTCGTACACTCGTCTAGATGCGAAAGTTTTCCAAGGTCACTAGTAAACCTAGCTAGATTGATGTACAAAATTGTTTGTGAATTTAACGATTTTGCGGACACAGGAGCTGATTTTGTGAATGTGCAAGGGTTACACATTTTTGGTGTAGTCTGGAAATTATCCACTTTAGTGCTGAGCGGCGTTAGCGTGTAAGAAAAAAATCTACAGCTCAAGTGGGGTTTGAACTTATGGCCTTTCTATGCTAGACAGGCTTACCATGACCAACTAAGCTACTGAGCCAATAAATGTCACGATTTTTTAGTTATAATAAGGAAATTTCAAATCTTATCGATCATGCATTATCTTCCCCTGCGTATCAGAAGAAAATATATATATATATATATATATATATATATATATATATATATATATATATATATATATATAGTTATTCTATCAAAAATATCTTTATGGCATCGTTAGACATGGTTAGACATCGTAGATTTTCCATGTATGTCGAAATTGGATAAACAAATAGAAATCAAAGGAGTTTGTGTAGTAGCTTCACCAGAAATTTTTAAAAATTTTAGTGAAACCTTTTTTTTTTCTTTCATACACTGTAGCTAGCAATCGGTCCATGAATTATCCCATGATATATTTTTTATTAACCCTCTAACCCAACACCGTCTTATAGCAGAGTATAGTTTGAGCATTTTTTTTTCCTGTTCAAGAATATCTTTTATACTTTTTATTTCGTGTAAACATATCTATAGATATTTTACGACGATGTCTGCTCATTAACGACAATGGTACTCCCTATTTTTTTCAGTTTTTTCAGAGCAATTTTAAGTAGAATTTAGCACTAAATCTTCAAGCTAAAATTCTAAATTTGACCATATAAGAGAGAAAGCAGTTTTAGGATTCTTGTAGTGCAAATTTCTGGAAAAAAATTGGTGACATTGCTGAATAGTTTCTAACGAGATTATTGAAAGAAAAAAATCTTACATACACGCTAAAACTGCTCAGCACTAAAATGTGTAAGACCTACTCATAAGTGCATAATTTCCAGACCACACAAAAATGTGTAGCAGTTACACATTCTCAAAAAACAGCTCGTACACTCTTCTAGATGCGAAATGTTGATTTTTTTTTGTTTTCCAAGGTCACTAGTAATCCTACCTAGATAGGCGTACAAAATTTTTTGCGATTTTAACAATTTTGCGGACACTGGAGCTGATTTTGTAAATGTGCAAGGGTTACACATTTTTGGTGTAGTCTGGAAATTATGCACTTTAGTGCTGAGCGGCGTTAGCGTGTATATTGGCGACATATAATAGCAAAAAATAGCACAGAAATTTGATTAACCTGCCTGAGACAAAGAGGTTTGCTTAAATTGATTAATGAATTTTATAAAAAATGATGCGAACTGGAGCTGACTTCTGGGCTAATTTCTCAGCAAAATCTTTAAATAATAAAAGTGCAAATAATCGGTGCATAAATTTGCGCATTAAAAATACTACCAGACCCATACGTTTCGCCATGGGGTGAGGGTTCGATTCCCACTGCAACCAGGGGAAACTTCTCCGCTTTAGCTCGGAGTTTGCTGATGTTGCTCGTTACCATATGCTAGTTTTTGTTCAGTCTATGACACATTCCACCGTGACGGTACAACGTTTTAACGCCTTTTTGTTCCGATTTTTCACTATTACTCGTAAATTCGACCGTAAACCCTCAAATATTATTGCATATTCGGATTCCTTGTAAAATTTTCAATAAGTATGATCTGATGAACAGTTAGTTTTCATTGGAAAAGTATGTTAAAAATGGGAATTAGTAGTGTTGGGGCGTGTGGTACGTTCGGAACTAAATACCATATTGAGAGCAGCTTATTTTTCCAGCAGCTTCAATAACTGCAATTTTATTAGAGATTAATTAATTCATTTGTATATCTATATATAAAACAATATTACATTGTAGTATCAGTTCCGGACAAGTCACCCAACAACAGCACACAATTGGTCGGGGTTCTGCTAAACCGAACCAAAGACCATTTTTTGAAAAATTGAGTTTTCTTAACCATAAGATGAAGAATATGATGATCTTCTTTCCGTGTAAAAATCCAGTAATTTTGATAGCTCTTCGTGGAGTAAACTCAAAATTTCTGTTTGGCAGAACATACAAAAAATAAAATTGCATGCAACCAGAGTGAACTATAAACCATTCCATAGAATCAGCGAAGTATTTTAGTTTTGCTCCAAATGATGAACATTTCTATTTTTCCTCATCGCTGTCAGATTTCTAACTTCTAACCGACTCATAGTAACTATCTGTGAGAGAATTTAACACGTAATTAAAAATACGCGTGTTGGAGGATCCAATTATGTTTCGATGGCGTTGATCGCCATTTTTCCAAATCACATTCAGCCAGACCGAACCAAATTCACTGCATTAAAAAATCAATTTATTCTCAACAATACAAAAATGAAATGGTTTTGAATACATGCGTTATGTCGATACACCTCATACTGATTATTTAACCCTGGATCCGTCATTGATCAACAAGGTTAATAAGAATAATAAAGCTTAAAAAAACCAAACACTTAGTTCACTTTGGCTGATTGAAAAATGGCGTTTTCACTGAAACCATCCTTGAGAAGAATGTTTGAAACTTGATTCAGACGTAACGACTGACCTTCAGCTAGTTAAAATTACCTAGAGGTAACGCGCTTGGTTATCACTTAAATGATCCAAGTTCGATTCTCTTTCATATTTTAGAAAACTTTTTTGTACTCAGTTCACTTTGGCAGAACATTTTCATGGTTTTCTTCGACAAGCATAAATTTGAAGCACACAAATTACTCCACTTGCATATCTCAGGATCTCAGAACATGCACGGACATCATTTGGCATAATCACTCTTGCTCTGTGCCTGCACAATACACATGCACCGTCTATGGGAAGATTAAAAAATTACGTCCATCGTTTTTCGAGATTTCTAGACCCCCCTCCCCCCTCTGTCACGCAGTTTCCCTATACCCAATACACGTGCTGTCACACTTTTCTAGACCCCCCCCCCCCTCCCCCAAATGTTGGACTAATTTTTGAACGTTCCCTATAAAATAAAAACATGGGTGGGAAGGGCTGAGCTGGGAGAGCTTCCGCCATTTACATTTCACACTATTTTGAGGCCTCTGTGCTACCATACTACGCGTCCTCTCTGATTCATGTAAAGGATTGTGAGTGATATCGATTTCAACTTCATAGACACTGAAAAATCGAGATATTTTTAGCACATTTCGACTGGCTTTCTCTGAAACAAAGAAACACAGTCAGCCACACTGAACTATAAACCATATTCCAATGTTTTTGTTCAGCCAGAGTGAACTGAGTGCAAAGTACTGAGAAATTAAATGTTATTATATCAATGATTTTAAATAATTTACATGTATTATTCATCTCTGATGGTTAACAAAGGATTGTGTGCGAAAAAGTTTCAAATAATCTTAGCTGTTGTTTATTTCTGAGTGGTTGAACTTTAAGCTCAATTATCTCGGAATAAACTTTTTGGCGCTTAGTTCGGTTTAGCAGAACCCCGGCCAATTCGTAGTTGTTCCACCTATCGCGAACTAAAATGCACTGCTCTACGTTCTCTACATCCAATAGGCAGCTACTGCGTTGTACATCGTTCTTGCTTCAGGGTTGCCAGTTCCACAGAGCCTAACGAATAGGAACTATTCGCAACAAGTAGCGTGACGTTACAACGTTCTAATTCCCATTTTAAACATAGTTTTCGAATGAAAAATGACTGTTCAACAGATTAAACTTATTGAAAATTTTACAAGGAATCCGAATATGCTAAAATATTTGAGGGTTTACGGTCAAATTTACGAGTTATAGTGAAAAATCGGATCAAAAAGGTGACAAAACGTTGTAACGTCACGGCAGAATGTGTCCTATACATCTTATGGTTGAAGACGGTGAGGTGTACTGTTTTTGATTGGAAGAAGTTTTGCTATGTTTTTTTTCATATATTTTACGGAACACGCTTCTTTGCAATCGTTATTTCAAAAATTACAGAAATCTTTGTAACAACATAAAACCACCTGTTATAATTTTGGCGTTAGAATCTAGTAGAAGACATGTACAAATACTGAAGGGAGTAAACTGCTTATTCATTGTTTTTCATACTAAATAATTATCTGTAGAGGTATTTCAGCTTGTAATCTTTTGTTTGATCTCCTCTGTTTTGTAAAAATATTTGTATGAAATTTATTACGAAAAATTGTATTTTTTCAAAAATTTCGCCGGGGCGACCTCTAAACGGCATTTCTGAAAGTTGCCGTCATACAAAAGTTTATTTCTAACACTCTTAGCTATCATTTGCAGGGTGAGCGCCCAAGCTTTTCGATCATGTGCAATTTTGGGAAAACCTACTATTTACTGAATATTTATAATAACTTGAAATTCAGCCAAGGGCTGAAAGTCTCTCTAATAAAGACAAATCAATCAATCAACTTGAAATTCAGTCGGTGAAAATATTGAAAAACTTTTAAGTAAAGCCTTTTAAAATATTGCAGAACTCCCATTTCAAGAAAACCTCAAAAACTTTGAATGTGGGTTTTGGAATTTGATATTTTTTATTAAATACTAGCTGTCCCGGCAAACCTCGTACTGCCGCCTTCTGTGTTTTTTTTTTGGAATGCAGCTCTGTAGAAAATGCCCCGCAAAATGGAATTTCGAACTTTCTCATTTTCGGTGCGTTCCCGGTCGATATTCCCAATTATTTTTTCATACAAACACGTCGGAGTCATGCACGAATGAAACACTGAAAAAATGGTGTGGATACGTTGGCCCGTTTTCGAGCCTATTCGTGACATACAAACACCATTCCATTTTTATTTATGTATATAGATAGATTCGGAATTATTCCAAACTCAAGAAAAACCACAATTTCTCAAAATGATAGTTATGCGGTAATTTACAAAACTATTATAATAGTGCCCTGTTAAAATCTGAAAACAATTGGTGTTCTAGAAGTTGAGATTCAGGGCTACTTGAGCATTTTGTATGAAACTTAGCCAATGCGTTCTTTTTACTGGGCCCTGTACTTTAGATCAATTACACCCCAGTTTACAGTCAGCAAATCAAGTGATTCGGAAACGATCGCACAAGAGCGTTTCGGAGCTCGGATTATAACATCCGAGATTGTTCGGGGTTGGTGTCTAAGCCGGCCACAAGCCGTGGCATTCAATCAAGAGCCTGGGCCGCACGCATAATCACGTCCAGCCAGCGCGGCAGCATCCGAACCGAATCGTGAAACAAACCGCGCGCAACCGGACTGTCTGTGCGATGGGAGAGGGACAGCCAGCCTCGCAAGCGCATCCGATCGCATTTCGTCCGTTGTTTTGATGAGTGAAAAGTGTGTAATTTCGAAAATTTTGAGGTTACCCCATCACACCCAAATGGGTGCTGTACTGCTATTATTTTGTCGAGTACACACGCCTGCTTCTTAATTTTCTCGATCGGCGGCGGCCACACCAGCAACTTCAAGTTTACCTACATCGTGAGAGCTCAGCATCATTTTCCCATTCCGCCCACTACTGCTGCTGGCAGGTACTACACGCTATTGGCGGGTGCGGGCGGATTTAAAGTTGTATTATGTCACTACTTGCTCTAGCTCTAGCTCTAGCTCTAGCGACGAAGAGTTACGTCCACGTCCAGAGATAACGACCTACAAATGGTCATCTCATCAAAGAAGCGAGTGAGACCACTTGTCTGTGTAATGTGGATAACGAGCACCAAACAAGAGGAGGTGCAAAGCCGATGCTTCCGAGTTTCCGCTCGACTTCTCCGAGGGAAGTTATGGCATCTGATTATCGATAGTGCGGCGCTGATGGTGACTGGGAGCCGTTGTGCAGGTTCGATTTGTGTTTTTGTTGTTGAACAAAGGGTACTTCCGTTAAGGGGATTTTTATGCATTATTACCGAATAAGGTTTAAAAGTCACATGATTTGTAGGCCAGCACATAGTTTTTTGATTGCAAAATCCACAACAAAAGGTATCTGAAAAAAGTGAACTGCTTTACCGTGTTTTACACAAAATTTCTACCAGAAGCGCAATACCCAAAATGTTTCGTGCTGCGAGTTGAACTGTGCAAGGGTAAAAGCAGATCACAAGTCTCTTGATTAACGTATGTGAGGTGATTGAAAGGTGGAAGCAGTAATTTGATGAGTACCTGAACGGCATGGAAGGCTTGGTTACGAGGGACCCTCTCATACGCTAAGTATATTGAAGATGCCATCTATCAGCAGCTCAAAAACAAGAAAGCAGTTTAATCAAAACAAAAAGTGTGCAACAAGTGGTCTGGACAAATGAAAGAAATGCTGTTCGACAGTGTATCAGTAGATTAGCTCCGTCAGAGTAAGAGGCAATTAAAACATGTTTAGTTTTCACACAAGAATAATGTATAACTCGAGCTTATAACCTATACAGGATAAATTTTGAGTGAACGATTCACTGGAAACCGCAAAATGCCCTATCGAATAGTTTGCAACACACGTAACCGCTCTTGTATGTAATCAGTAAAACAGTTTACCTGTTCAACTTGTCAATCCTTATCACGCCCGATTTACAACTCTTTATCATTGGGTAAATACAACTGCTGATCTATTCACAGCCAGCTGTTTGTAAGTAGTTTCCTATAGTTGCTGTTTATCAACTACGTGATTCATTTTTTCTACTTCAATGCCACCGATCAATCGTGGTTGTTGATAAATCAAAACTACACATATTCTTAATTTGGAAGCCATAAATCATTGCTTATATTACTAAATTTTCGGTGAGATTATTGAGGACCTGTCGATAAAGTATATGCCACTTGATAGCCAAGCTACGTGTCAGGGTATTCCACCGTTTCGAATGTCCCTTATTTTTTGATTAGGAAATGGTCCAGATTAGATACATCGTTCAACACCCACTCGCCATTTGGCAGCAATGAAGTCATCGCTGCAATTCAACCCCTCTGCACGTTGTAAACGATCTCCATCACTTTTAATGGCCCATATCACCGCATTGCCATTATTAACATTATTAATGCCAAACCACAAGCATGGGCTATTTCAAAACTCGGTGATGAGCAAATAGTCGTCATAATGGCTCGAGAAAGAACTTATCAAATTTCAAGCGTATCAATGTACATACGCATCACATTGCTACAACGTGGTTCCGAGCAAACATTGCTCCCTTTCGGATTGAAGTTCAAATTACAGCCCACATCCTCCATAGTCGGAACGTGTGGCGGTAATTAATGTTTTACACATACAACAGGGGAATCCCACTTGGAGCAGGCAACGGCGAAATGATTTTGCGACCATTGCATCCCATAACAAGTTTATGTTGAAGCAAAATAAAGTTTCATCAAGATTTAAATTGGCAAATTGTTTTTTTTGGGTCACTAGAAATTGTGTAAAAAAAAGTAATATAATAATATGTGACGAGTGTAGACAGTGCTGTCTAGATAGTTCTAAATCAACGCTTTGCGTTTTCATTGGAAGTTGAATATATTAGAAGTTTTGCTTTCACGTAATCCACTTTTGTACAATAGTTCTTTTGTACTGGAATTCAGAAAATAAGATAATTTTAAGATCTTAAAGAAGCCAATTATGGGCATTTTATATCTAAAAAATTTAAACGTTCTGTTCTGGAATTGTGGATGCAATTTGAACTTTTTCACCCTTTTCTTTATCACAACTTTGAACGACATTTTTTTGAGTGAATGTTATGGGCAAAATTTTTCAAAATCAACATACGCTCAGTTTACCAGTTATGGTTATAGTACCTCACATTCGCCAAGTCGATTTTCATCCTTTAATGATGCAAATCAATAAGAAAAAAATATATACAACAGATCACGTTCACAAAAGATGGTTGCAATCATTCAAACTTCACAATTTGCTTAAAATTTAATTATTTAATAATGATAGAATTAAATCATTTTCCTTAAAATGTCGGCTTCATTGCACCCAATTAAGCCATAATGTACCAGTTATGGCTAATCCCATAAGGAATGCATGTTAATAGTGTGAAGTGGAACCGAAATAAGAAATTGTGTCCATAACTGGTACAGGAATCCTATCATTGGCCCACGCCGTAATACATACTAAAAGTAGTTTTGGACCCATTTCTATATTTACCTGTAAAGTTTGGAAACTAATCAATCATTTGACATATCGATGAGATTCGATGATCTTCTTCTTATTTTTCTAGAAATAGTTTTTCTTAGGTAGTGCGATATCTGGTACAGGCATCCTATATCATTTCATATGTTTATCCCTAGCTGCATGTTTTAGTCAAATAGATTAGAAGAGGTTCTTAAAACTATCATATAACTAAATATAATAAAAGGTATTTGGTTTTAGGAAGGTAATTAAAACCTCTACAAAACTACTTGGCCATCCAAATGTTACTGGAGAATCATTAGGTCTCCGATGGTTGGGTTGCCGTAATGTGGTTTCAATCATATTATAAAAACTATTAGGATAGCGAACCACTTGAGCAGCGGCCGGTATTTTGGGCACTCTTCGCTATAACTCAGTCAATTCCAAACCAATTGACTAGAAATTTTGTACACGGTTAGATACTATCTCATCGCGTTCGAAAAATTGTGTCAATTGGTTCAGAATTGGCTGAGTTATAGCAGAAAAGTGCCCAAAATGGGACCCCTTCCGAGATGGTTCCACTCAGTCTTGCGAATAATCGCGACCATCGCGAGACAATCACTTGAACCGCTTTCTGGAGCAGTGATGGAAAAAAGTGAGGAATGCAGCTGAGTAGACACAAACGCAAAGCTATTCTACTCGTGAACAACAGAAGCCAGAATATATTCGCACTTCCTTCACTCGCGAGCTAACGAAGCTGGTCGCACTCGTGATTGATTCGCGAAGCAGCTCTGAACATTTTTCAATTTTGTGAAAAACGATTTTACTCGGCCGACAGATTAACTTTTCAGGAACAATAAAGCACAAAACACTACTATCTGATGAGTAATTACTTGTTTTGCTATTAAAATCGCACTAAAATGCAATTCCCGCATCTCCACTTGTTCTTCGCGAGTAAAAAATCATGAGTGTTTTTGTTTTTGTTCTGCTTCATACTCGTGAAGCAAGCGGGTGCGAATAAACTCACACACGGCTTACTCTCGGCACCGTGAGTGAACCGTTTGTTGCTTTCACACTCGCGAGTTGATTCACGATGAGAGTGTTTCCATCTCTGTTCTGGAGTCACCCTTCCAAAGCAAAGGTTATACGAACCAGCTAGCGTGTCACGCCTGGAATGACAAACATGTTGTGGTTTCCACCCTTCGCAGCTTTGCAGCGATAGCAGTTGCTGAGTATGCTTCAGGCGGGTTGCGAGATCCTAGGTTGCGAGACAATCAATCTCTCTGAGCAACGATGCATAACGGGCGAAGTGAGAGCGTTTGCGGTAACCAGGGCGAACCAATGAGAGTATATTACAGGTGGGGAAGAAGAAGAGATGGCTATGTATTAGTAAGCAAAGAAAAATGTAAACACAAATAGTGACGTCACTATTTGACACGCGTTCTTATGGGAGCACGCTTTGCATGTAGTAGTGACATGTTTTGCACCAGATACGGATCTCACGCACACGAAGTATCTTCTTCCCCACCTGTAATATACTCTCATTGAGGGCGAACTGCGTGGTGCGCTCTATGTGTGCGTTTAAACTGAGCTATGCAAAACGAATAGGATTTATGACGTAGTATCGTGCTTGTGATAATACACATGCATAGTTTTACATGCTGTTGCGCGTGCATCTGCTTGAGGCGACGGAGAGAGTCATGACACTCACATGAGCCGTATCCAAGTCAGGATGGTTGAAGCAAAACAAGGGTGACCGGGTGACTTTGATGGGATTCTGTCTTTTCTGGTGTTAGCGACTGTAGAGAGAGCGAATCAGAAACCGCAGAAACAGGGTGATACAAGTTTGGTGTTTAACAGTTTTTTTGTGACTTGTACGCTGATGCTTCGCGACACTGGTTCCACTTCCCTATTATTCATAATTACAGGTCGGACTCGATTATCCGGAGTGGAATACGGATGCTTCTCAAACATATATCTAGGGAACGGAATAATTCATACACTCTTAAAAAATTAGGAATTTACACGTGACGTAAACCATCAACGTACGTAAACATTCTATGACTGAATGGCAAATTTGACTCAATTTTACATTCATCATGTAAGCTCGAGTTGACTGCACATAATGTCAACAAACCTATCTGATCAGGTAGGTAGAACCAGTTTCACATTTATCATCTAACTTCCAACTCGGTGATACAGCCGAGAGGTATAGTGATTGCCTTTCAATCAGAAGATCCGTGTTCGAATCCAGGTCAACATTTTACGATGTATTTTACTTTCATGTTTTATCTGGCGATTCAGTTCTAGCGATTGCTAGCTCGACTTTATTTGTTCTAGAAGACGTAAATTTGAGTGAAACGGGCCGCTCCTTTTATGTGCATCCAAGTGAACTTAAATTTACATGATTTTTTCTAAGAGTGTAAAGCTGAAATTTTGACATTTTGTCAAGCCAACTTTGATTAGTGATCAGTCAAAATTTCAGCTTCTCACAAAACTCCGTTTGCGAGATACTATTTTGGGAAACGCCAGAACTCGACTCCGGATAATCGAGTCTGACCTGTATTTGTTTTCGCTTGTCTCGAGTTCGTTGAAAACCAGTGGTGCTCTAGAGCAACCTTGGGAAGCAGAAAGATTCTAAAACACTGATGACCAGATTTTTATGATTTTGTACAGCTGTACATATAGAACATTCATGTAGTCAACCTTCTATGACAAAAACCAAAAAAAGTCAGTCCAACGAAAAAAAAAACGATCATTAGTCCCCTTTCCATTCGCCACTCGATTCTTTCTCCTCATTTGGAAGTTTTTATTTTTATTTTTTTGGGAATTTTTGATTCCCCTCCACGCAAATGAGCAACACCAAATGAACGTCGTTGAGGGTCAGTGCATTCTATGAATAAATTTGAGCCTCATCCAGACGAGAGGTACTGCGCTGGCTGACGGTTAGGTGCGTTAACTATACGGCAGAGGAGGTCCGTCCAACAGCCAGGCCAGCAGCAGGTGACAGACAGTTGGAGTGAAAATGGAAAAAAAAGGGGCGAAAGAACGAAAATCCGAAACAGAACGACGACGGTCGTCGATTGGTACTAATAATCACAGACTGTGAAATGTAGAGTGAGACCTCACAGAACAGCGCTAACAGACGGACAGGCAGACAGGAAGAAGGGCGAGGACGTTGACCGCGTTTTTGGATATGACTTAATTTGAATTGAATTTTAAATGTGGGACTTCATTTTGGGACAGGTGCGTCCATGGTCGGAGCGAAAGATCCAGGCGAGATCTAACATAGAATCTGAATTGAATGATTGGATGTTTGCGAATCCTATGTATGTAGCTTAGCCATGACAAAATATACATTTAAGTTTGACAAAGTTTGAAGAAACTTTGAAATTTATCGGAAGATTCAAACTTCTGGAAGTTTATTTCGATAGATTGATGATCTGAAGAAGTCTTAATTGTCGGTTCAGCAAGAAAATCTTCAAGAGATAAGTTTAAATATATCTAAATAATGAATAAGTACCAAAAAAAATAAAATTAGTATTCCATCAGAATTGACTAGTGTGTGAGATCACTACGCTCTACTATGTTACAGTAACTATGACATTTACATCAGATGAAACCTAACTATGCATTAAGGACAAACGTCTTGAAGTTGAAATCCCACTTCAACAGTGCTTTAAACGCATACATCTCAAGAAGCAAGCTTCACACAACAGTGTGTTTCATTCTTCTGTTCTTGCTCACTCGTAATAAGCTCAAAATAAGAAGATCAGGTGTGCTGGTTTTGTTAACGAAAAGATTTGTGTCCTCGAAATCGTGCGTAGGTGCCAAAGTCGGCCATTGTGGTGGACATATTGGGATTCTAACAAGTCTGTCCTTAAGTTACCAAACTTTTCTCGCTTATGTGAGTGTGTACGTATACTTCAACGAGTTTATTTATGAATTTATGCGAGTCTATTTATACACCAATGCGTGATGAACTGACATAATAAAACAAAATACCAAGTTAGTACCTAACATTAGAATATCGTTTGTATGTAAAATATTGGTCGCACTAAGCATCAACATGTATCCGGCTGTGACGTAATTTAGTAAGAATAGGATGAGATTCGTATATTTTTTCAAAATGTTTCGGTGCTATCATGCCCTATGGTAAGTTGGTTTGCATGCTTATACACGCAAAAAAAATGAGGCTTGTTTAAAACAATAATACGCATGATTGATTTTCAAACCGTGAATTTACTTACAAGTTATATTTTTTAGATCCTACTTTGAGTTTATCGGTCAAAACAATCAAATCTCATCATTCCATATAACGTTAAAAACTTCATTTGTTTCAACAAAATGGGGGCCACAAACATGACCCGGAAGCACTCACAGGTCTTTAAAATCCTTACCCGAACATCGCCACAACGAAAAAAGTGTAGCAAATCCATCACTCCAAGTGCAGATTTGGCCGTGATGGATAACGCACAGGTACTCAAGTCAGCATTCGCAAAAAGTTGGTCGGTTTCTTTGTCTTTTTTATTCGTTCTCCTTTTCATCTGCTCACCGAGTGTCTAAAAATAGATTTCCGAGTTGCCGTCACCAACACAATCACATTCCGGCTTTGATAGTGGCAAAAGTGCTGTTGTTTAAAACAATCAGTTATTTCATGTTGAAACTACAAAATCTCTGTTTGTTTTAACTAACTAGAAATCAGTTTGTCGCTATAGCAATGTGCGATGAAAATTGTACATTTATGCGACGAAATAATGTGACTTAAAATAATACTTTTCTACAATGAATTGCATACATCCTTATGCGACTGCTTGCTGTTTGAGTAGTGTAATTAAATTATAGTTGAATGAAGCAAGTTCAGACCTGCTTCAACTACCAGCCGGGCAATTCAGGAATACATTTTGGTCCTACAATTTGAGAATGTTTCTATAAAGGCTGCTTAGAACGCTTATGTGAACTTTCAAGTTCGTATTGCTTCTTGAAAATGAGGAAATGCTACTGTCGATTCAATGAAAAACGTTGTTTTTCTCGTTGTAATAGCTTGTGCAGTCTCAATTTTCCATCAAATGAACTCAAATTTTGAAAGAAGGCATAGAATCTGGTCACGAATTGAATAAGCGGTATGGAGCAAAAACGATTTTTTGAACTACACTAGTTGGTATGGGTAATTCATAACAAAATATTCAAAAAGTGAACAAATTATTATATTAAATATCAGTCCATATATGAAACTGATGTTTTGTGGCTTCTCAGTCTTGACAAAATCAAAACATTGTTATTTTATTTTGTTCGACGTTTCGGTCTGTTTGGGACCTTCTTCAGGGACTCAGTGACAGTGTTCTTGTCCAGTGTAGTTCGGCAGAACCTGTAACTGTCGCATGGATTGAGTTTTCCCGCACAATCGCAGCCAAATCAGACGCCATATCGGCTCCGATTGTGCCGGAAACTCGATCCACGCGACAGTTACAGGTTCTGCCAAACCACATTGCATGAGCATTGAAAAACGACCGCCTTTCTATCCAACAAAACAAAAAAAAAGTAAAAAGATGATTAACCTTCAGAATGTAGTGATCTTTTGCAATCAAGTGAAAATAGTGTACCTATTCTCACATAAATTTCTTCTAATTTCCAGTTGCTCACAAACTATACTTCGTAGAGAAATTGCTTAACAGCCATTCTCAATGGATAATTTTTGGGTTAACCAAACATCATTCAAGCACGCTCGTCGCTCGTCGCTCGTCGTTGTTGTCTTCTTCGTCACCGACGTCATTCCGGACTGTTTGCTCTAGTCTGTGGCTGAACTTACAACACACATTCCAGCAGAGCAACGCAGCGCCAGAAGATTACAATAACACCCAGAGAGCAGCCATCAGAGTTCACCTACTAATCCCCAATCTAGCTCTCGGCCGGCCCGAACGATCCCGTGTCTAATTAAAGACCAGGCACGTCACGTCGCCTTGTAGCTGATCGTGCTTCTATAGCTGCTCCCAAATTAAAAACACCATTCTCCCATGATGCGGTACATCAACAACTTGGGGCTTTTATGTCGGAGTTCCTGTCTCCAATGCGCGCTCGAGTGGCGCTGCTGTTGTGCGCAAATCACTCTACCATGAATTACACCGCCGCGCCGCGGTGACCATGATGACGACGACGACGATGACGACCACGCATACGCATGTCTGATTTTCTTATCAAGCGTCTAATTAAATCACAAATTCAGCTAGTCAGACCATCCAGCCAGCGCAGACAAAAGACGAGTGATTTTTAATGGGGGAATAGAAGCAGTCAACCGAAAAATCCCCACGAGGATGTTGACTGGGTTAGACAGTGTAGTGCGCCGCTAAAATACACATTGAAATTGCGAAATTTTGAATGTAAAATTGTACCGATGGAAATTGCCCTCTTATCACCAACTGGAAGAGGAGACCTTTAGCTTTCATTTGGTTTCTGACTTAGAGATACTGATTTTTTCGATATCATTTTTCGTCACGGACACCGTGGACAGTTTGGTCCTTCAATTGTCCCAACAGCGGGGAATAAAAAACAATCGTTAATATTCTCAGGTTATCATTCTTCCAGCGACTGGGACACTTATTCTGAATAAGTTCTTTCTTCTTTCCAAGAAAGAGTTTTTATTGTTTTATAAACCCTTTTTAATAGTATTGGTTTTTTTCGAACTCTTTTTCTTTTCCTAAAATGTTAGTCCTTTCAACGTTTAGAACATTTACCTTAAGGTTATTGATCGGCTTTATAGAAATTGAATGTCACAAATGTCTTTTCGGCCAAACGTACTATCGACCAAATTTCAATCGACCGAACGTCTTTCAATCAAATAATATTCTACCCTTTAGTACTAGGCCAATGTACATGGCTTTAGTACATTTGGTCGAATGTACGGTTTTGACGAAAGGACATTTGGTCGAAAGTACGTTTGGATGAAAGGACATTCGGTCGAATGGACATTTGCGTTGAAAAGTTATTTAATTACGTTGTACATATTACCACGGAGGTTGTTCATATTGAAAATTGTTTTGTAGATGCAGTGTGCATCGAATATTTTTCCCTCTTTTGAATATAGTCTGTTTTTCCTGTGACATATTTGTGCTGTGAATGGATATAACAGCTAAGCATTTTTGATGACAGATTTTTTTTCTTCTTTTGAACGTAGGTTGTTTTTTATATTTCCCTATTTGTACTATATTTGTATGTTACAGCTGATGTCTTTGTATTGTATTAGGGTAGGTAATTGCGGCTTCTGAAGTGGTGAAAATGTTGACCAATGTTTTCTCCCACATTGAGATAATTTACTTCGGTAAAATCTCATTTTCATGTTAGTCCGGGTATTAACTTGTTGTAAAATGGTAAAAAGTTTATGTTTGCAACAAATTTCAGTGAAAAATCGATGCTCAACAATTATTTTAATCTTAATTTGAACCATCGTAATCATGATTTGAACCAATTTTAATCCAGATTTTAACTACTGGCGGCAGCAGCTCAAATAGCTCACACAACATCCAAATTTATGCTAAACACTCGAAAATCTCATGGATCTGATCATTCTGATAACTATTTTTCATTTGCCTTGTAATCTGAACTCAGAATGTTCGGAATTGTTCAGGAATTTGGAAACTAAATTTGGAATGCTTCATCCCCCAAGAGTAAACAAAGCAACCACTAACGCAGTTTGTTGGCCAACACTGGAAGCTTGTCCGCTTTCACTTGTTCAAGTAAAGACTACAAATGGTTCAAATCGAAACTTCTAAATGGTTCAAATTATGATTACAATTTGACTAGTTCAAATGATGATTTCTTACCCTAGAAATATTTCCTTCTTTGAAACATAAGTACACGGTAAACAATCTGCACGCTGATATAAACTGATTGACACTTGGATTCGCTCTACTGTTCAATCATTCGATATCAATTGAATATCAGTTGAATTCGAACATCTAATGCCTCTTCAATATTAAAGGAACTTCACTCAAATTCGTTGTTAAAAATGTTTTGATTTCAAAACAAGAACTAAAAAAAGTGTGCCCCCGCACCCAGATTCGATACCACGACCTAAGAGTCATGATCATCTGATCTACCACTACACGACTTCACATCTGTTAGAGAGGTGCGAATTGAAGCAAAACAATTTCTAGCACCTGTCATCTACAGTGATAGACATTCGTTTAGCCGAGGCTAAACAAATTTCAAAAAAGTGCCAGGAAACTCATACAAAAGATTTTATGATAAAACTTTTTTATCGTAGTGGTAGTATATCTAGTACTGTTTTATAAAAATGTGATACATCACATATACACTGAAACAAAAACGAGGGTAAAAACCCTTCAAATGTCATTTTTTGCCTAGACATTCGTTTAGCCGAATTGTACAATTTGTAGAATTCCATAATAAAAAACTATCAAATTTTGAAAAATATCCAACAAAGTCATTTTGTATGGTGATCTGCATTATAGACCGAATTGTAAATCATGAATTAGATAGTTTTTGGAAGTGTTGCCATATTAATTTTGCATGCATCTCATATAAATATGTCATAATATTTAAAATGTTTCTCAATTGAGATTTGATGTAGTTATTTGTATCGGAAGTGTTTCAAAAGAATCTAATGAAAGTTTCATGACCAAAGCAGGTTGAAATTTTGCGAAAAACAACGTTTTTAACAGAAAAAATAACACAAACCATCAAAAAATCACGTATTTAGGTATTGTTTTGATGAAATATGATGGTTTCACTTGCATAAATCACAGCGTTTACTACTATTACGTCTTCTAATAGCTCCTAATATCTTCTAGACTGTATTCTGGCTGAAATAATATACATTGGACGGCTCATATTTGGAGAAATGGCACCGAAAGTATTCAAATTTCTAGCATAAACTACTTGTTTCATAATTTAGGCATTCTTTTCAAATAAATCATGTTAATAATGAATGTGACTCACAACTAAGACTAATTTATAATATATTGCTTCAGATTGAATGAAATAAGCCAATTATTTAAATAAATCTTGCATTTTTTATGAGCATCTGCTTTTGAATAAACAGGGTACACAAAATCTGACACTTCTTGCAGTTCCTTCACTTTGCAGTCTTCTAACTCAATTAGTAATGGTAGTATCAAACAGGTATACTCCACAGGTATTAGGGCACGTATTTATTTCAATGCAGAACTATTTATTTTAGCTTTTATCAATCCCTTTTTAAAGCTTAACCAACCAAAAACCAATATACTTATTTTTTTCATGACATTTTATGCAATAATTTTAACATTTCTGACAATAATTCTGTGCCATATTTTCAAAACTGCTAATCTAGCTTACGTTTGAGTGTTTACAGAAATCAGTTTTCTTAAATAATTTTTTTTATCGTCGCTTCTCCTTATCGGGACATTTTTTATAATATTTCTCTGAATTTCACAAATGAATAAACTTTTAAGTCAAATATCTTGCTAACACGTCATAAACTAAATGCCTTGGAGTATATTCTCGAAATATACTCACGAAATTGCAAACAATCTATTGAAAACCAATTTTTCATTTACCTCGGCTAAACGAATGTCTAGGCAAAAAATAAAATTTGAAGGGTTTTTACCCTCGGTTTTGTTTCAGTGCATATGTAAGTTTAATGTATCACATTTTTATAATACTGTACTAGATATACTATTACTACGATAAAAAAGTTTTATCATAAAATCTTGTGTATGAGTTTTCTGACACTTTTTTGTTCTCGGCTAAACGAATGTCTATCACTGTATATCTAATTTCAGGCCCAAAGCAGTCATAATCAAATCAACAGCTTGACAAGTGATTTTCAGTTGATTTCTCCAGTTGGTTTGTTTTGGTTCTCAAGTCAACACCTACAGCATTGCGAATTCAAAATAAAAGCTTTCTGATCATGTTGATTGGGATGTTGAATAGTTGAAGAATTTTTCCCTTGAATTGAGCGTGCAGATATTTTACCGTGTGGGCTCATTTAGATGCTCCTTTTTTTCTAACCACTTAACCTTATTTACAGCCCTTTTGTCCACTAGGGCACTTGATGAGCGATTCTAATTGGCAGCTGCACTTCCACTTTTGTACAGCGCCTAAATGTATTCTATTCTAATTCTACTATATCAAACTTTGCCTTTGCGAAGCCTTTGCGCTGCTGCCACTTTTCTACCCTGTCCATGGTAGAATGACAGACACGAGGTTGTTCATTAGTATGGGACACGCTTGTATGGAAAAAATAAATCCTCGCTCCAGTCGACTTTTTAGATGCCATTTAGGTCCCATATGAACTGTACAAAATTTCAGTGCAATCGGTGAAACTATAATTTAGCGCAAGCGGCTCAAAGTTTGCATAGGATTTACTATGGGAAAAGCTACACTTTCAAACAAAAAATCCCAGAGGTCGCCCTTTGTCCCCTTAATTCAAATCGATCAACGTTTCTTGTAGAAAAACCATTTATGAAACTTTCCTTCGAAGACCGCAAAACGATTGGATGCTTGTGGAAAAAGTTATTGATTTATTACCGATTAGTGATCCAACGAACGGCTTTTTGTTTTGATTTATCAGCAGCACTGCTGAGGCATCACCACCCCCACAAACAGCAGCAACCAAAGCAGCAGCTACAGTGCTGCTAATAAAACAAAACAAAAAGCTGTTCGTTGGATCACTAATCGGTAGTAAATCAATAACTTTTTCCACAAGCTTCCAATCGATTTGCGGTCTTCGAAGGAAAGTTTCATAAATGATTTTACTACAAGAAGCGTTGATCGATTTTAATTAAGGAGACAAGGGGCGACCTCTGGGAATTTTTATCTGAAAGTGTAACTTTTCTCATAGTAAATCCCATGAAAACTTTAAACCACTTGCGCTAAATTATAGTTTCATCGATTGCGCTGAAATTTTGCCCAGTTCATACGGGGCCTAAATGGAATCAAAAAAGTCGACTGGAGCGAGAGTTTGATGTTTGTCCCATACTATTGTTCATGTGTGACTGTTGGTTGTTCTTTTTCCAGTCCTATTATGCGCTGCCGTTCGCCAATGTCCAGGTATCCGGGTTCCGTTAGAGTATGGGCTCAGAAGAGGGTCAGTGTCAGCTGTTCTCAGGGGGAAAGAGCAACTGACGAAAGTGCCGAGGCTAGGATCGAACCCATGACCATCTGCTTATAAAGCAAACGTGTAGCCACTTACGCTGCGGGCCCTGGCACTACAGAAGTTTTTATCCAAGGCGTTTTATTTCAGGATTCCCCCATAAATTTCCCATGGCATCCCTTAAGAAACTCCTCCTGGCCTTCTCTATGAGTTCCAGCCGGATTCATCAAGCATTTCTTACTACGGTTCTTCCAGCAATTCCTCCTAGGTTTCCTCCAGAAGTTTATACTGTAATACGGTCAGAAATTCTTCGGGGGATCCTTCTACGGATTGCTCCTGGGACTCCTACAACAACTCTTGCTGGGATTATTAAAGGCACTATTGCTAGGATTCTTCCAGAAGTTCCTTTGGTGTTTCCTCCAGAAATATTATCCTGGGATCATTGGCGTAGCCAACTTTTCCTATTTTTGCTTACTCTCACGAGAAACAGGGGGAAGAGGAGGCACTGGCTTTTTCTTTCATCCCACTTTTACTCGTCTTTATGAAGGAGAATGAATGAGAAAAAAAAACGGAAAAACTGGCGACGACAATGCTTGGAATTCCTCCCAAAAAATGATCATGGGATTTATCCAGGAACTCCAATTGACCTTCATCCAGGAACTCCAGCTAGGAATCCACAAGCGTTTCCTGCTGTGATCATTTCAGCAATTCCTCCTAGCAATCCTCAATAAATTCTTGTTGTGATACCTTCAGGAACCCTTTTAGGGATTTCTCCTGACATTCTTGCTGGCAATCTTCCGGAAATGTCTGTGGTGATTCATCCAGGGATTATTCTAAACACTCATCCAGGAATTCCTCCAATGGTTTTATCCATGGGTTACTCTAGAACAGTGATCCTCAGCCTAACTGTCTTTGCGGGCCAAAATTGAGTTTTGGAAAGAGGCTGCGGGCCGCAAGTAATTCAAGAGTTTTTTTTTCAACAATTTTCAAAATTCAACACAAAATCTATTTGTTTGTTTTCAAATATTGGACACGTGCAAAGAACTAAACAATCTGAAGTTATCAAGAGATTTTATTTCAAAAATCCTAAAAATCTTAGGGAGTAAAATACAGGGTTTTCAAGACCGTAAAATTTAGGTTTTGCAGTTTTTGGTATTAATAATGTTGAGCAAATGTAGTTTCTTACTGCAGCTTATAGATATCCTGAGAAGTATTGGAACCTTTTATTTAAAAAAAATAATCTTAAAGTTTTTTGTGAATTAATAAAGTTTTTTGTGAATTCTCGTGAATTTTGAGAAATTTTAAAATGATGTGCAGGGATTTCAGGGTTTTTATAGAAGAAATTCCAAAAAACTGCCTGGAGATACTGTTGTTAAAATCCTTGATATTTTTTAAAGTTTTTCTTGCGTAATTTCTTACGAATCAAATGAAGAAAAAATTGCAGACATGATTTACTGAGCATTGTGTACAAGTATTTGTAGCCGATTCAAATAGTTATTTTGAGAGAGATTTCCAAAAGTATTGCGAGAAGAATGAAGAGAATATTGTCCAATCCCTGAAGCTTCAAGCGAAATTCCGAAAGTTCGAGCAACTCTTTCTTTTAAGAGAAATCGTAGGCAAAAATTTTTGGAATGGTTTCATGGTAGAAGAACTGAATGTAAAGTATATCGAAATCAAGGATTTTTTTTTCGCCGATAATAATAAAATGTAAATAATTTAAATTTTAGTTTCGTAAAATTAAACAAATTATTAATGACAAGTTCTGCCTCAAGTCCAAAACTTATGGCAGGGATCCAATTTAGCCTATATTCATTATTTGAGCGATACACACCGTCCGAATATTTTCGGAACAAAATTCAAAAAAGTATTCTTTTACAGTTTGTTAGACTTTAAAAATCTTACTTCTTTCGAAAAACTCTACATGATATTGGCAAAATTCCAGTAGTTAATATTCATGAATGTTTTAAAATAGGGTGAAATTTTTGATTTTGTTTATGGACTCTATGAGTGGGCCATTTTCTAATACATTTCAAAATCAGTTCGCGGGCCGCACAAAACGTGGTCGAGGGCCGCATGCGGCCCGCGGGCCGCAGTTTGGTGACCACTGCTCTAGAAATTCCTCATGCAATTCCTTTTGGAACTCTTCTTGACGTTCGTCCTGGAATCCCAGCCGAAGGAATCCCAATAGACTTGAAAGGAATCTCTAAAAGAATTTATGGAAATTGCATAGTTGGGATTTCTAGAGAAATCCTAGGAAATATTACTAGAGCAATCTCTAGTGAAATCCCATCAAGAGTGTTGGTCATTGAAAAAGATGCTCGGCGGTGACATTTCACACTGGGGAGCGTGGTGTTATCAATATTTAAATGCTAATGTCACTTGAAACTCACGACTTTTAGCAGCACTAGTTACGGAAATATTGATGTTCCAATTCATCTGCGTGGCACGAGAATTGACAACTTTTGTACAAGTAGGGCAAATCCCAAAGGTTCGACACTTTGTAGTGACACCTTTCACTGGGCAGTTGTCCGTAGCCTAAGAAACATCATCACAAAACCTGCATTGCCCATCCATGTGCCAACGTTTAGTTCCATGGTTCCATTCGTGGCACACTCTTAGAAAAAATCATGTAAATTTAAGTTCACTTGGATGCACATAAAAGGAGCGGCCCGTTTGACACACATTTACGTCTTCCATCACAAATAAAGTCGAGCTAGCAATCGCTAAAACCGAATCAACAGATGAAACATATGGAAGTAAAATAATGAACTGGATTCGAACACTGGTCCGCTGATTGACAGGCACGGACTATACCTCTCGGCTATATCACCGAGTTGTAGGGCAAGTGATAAATGTAAAACTGTTTCTACCTACCTGGTCAGATAGGCTTGTTGACATCTTGTGCAATCAACTCGAACTTACATGATGGATGTAAATTTGAGTCAAATGTGCCAGTCAGTCATGAAATGTTTACGTACGTTGATGGTTTACGTCACGTGTAAATTCCTAATTTTTTAAGAGTGCAGTTGCTGCACAAAGCCGAGCTATGCAAATTTCTCTCAAAATTTGCATCGCTTTTCCCAAATATTACGAATTATTTAGCTTTAGCATGAGTAGAGGGAAGTTCCTGGCACAAATTTCGCAAATGGTGGAGATCGTGCCTCTGATGCCGACCGATTATACACTCTTAAAAAATTAGGAATTTACACGTGACGTAAACCATCAACGTACGTAAACATTCTATGACTGAATGGCAAATTTGACTCAATTTTACATTCATCATGTAAGCTCGAGTTGACTGCACATAATGTCAACAAACCTATCTGATCAGGTAGGTAGAACCAGTTTCACATTTATCATCTAACTTCCAACTCGGTGATACAGCCGAGAGGTATAGTGATTGCCTTTCAATCAGAAGATCCGTGTTCGAATCCAGGTCAACATTTTACGATGTATTTTACTTTCATGTTTTATCTGGCGATTCAGTTCTAGCGATTGCTAGCTCGACTTTATTTGTTCTAGAAGACGTAAATTTGAGTGAAACGGGCCGCTCCTTTTATGTGCATCCAAGTGAACTTAAATTTACATGATTTTTTCTAAGAGTGTAGGGCATTGTAGAGTGTGATTCGTAAGATGCGATCTTCCAATTTTGCTCTACATTTCCGCGACTCAAACTGTTACGGTATGGATGACATGTGTTGTGGTGGATGTTCGCTTCACCACAACTCGACCACAAATCGCTTCCGGTCGACGCGATGAAGTTGCATTTGTTTGTTATTTCATATGTATGCCTACTTCGTAAAAATGTTGGATTTATTAAGTTTCGCTGTGCGCGATTAAGTCTCTTTCTCACATCATTAGCAAAACCAAATTACCTTCTCGAGAAGAGCGCTCGGTGTCGGCGCTCAGTGCTCACTCACAAATGCCTTCGGCCACCACACACATGGGTACTCGGTACTGAAAATTGGAAAAGGGGTGCTAGATGATGATGATTGCACCCGCTGCTGCCGGTAGGGAAAAACACTCACCTCTCACCTTTCACGCGAGCAATTTCTACTCGTTGTTGTTGGCACCTTAATCGACATTTGCTAAATAAGTCTTTGTTTGCTAATGCTAAAATTTCCCTTCCTTCCGTTTTTCGATTCCACTAGTCACCGTGCAGAAACACACATATGTGGTGAGGTGACTGAGGGTGATGATGACGTTAGCTACCCGATAGGTGATGATGATGAGGAAGATGACAGCAAAGGGGTGAAAATTTGCCGAAATTGGCTCCATCGCCGCCAACACGCAAAAGAAGAGTTTAATTTTCATCGTCGGTCATCGACGCCGGCTTTTTTTTCTGAAATTGTGGAAATTTGAGGTTTGCGAGATTGATGACATACAGGATGTGGCTAATATGTTGAAATTTTGTGATAGTGCAATTTGCACTTTTTTTTTAGCGATAGTGATGTTACATCTTGATTTCGCAAATCGAGTTGACTGTTTTTACTAAATTTGATAAAAATAACATTACACATTGATTCGGAAACTTTTGTTTCAGACTCGTTGACCCGATTCTAAACAGTGCAAAATATTGCGCAGAAATATCCGGTCACGACACCCAACTGACCTTGACAGTGAAACTCATCCGGTTTTCTATTCAATGAGAGTCGACTTATCCCATCCAGCAACGTGTCACCTCTGCTGTTGCTGTCAATTAGCATGCAAATGTTGCAACAAGTGTCACACTGTCTGGCAAAAACGCAAAGTCAGCATCAGCGACAGACAACTGGATGAAACGATGACACTGACTGTACCACTGCTGCAGTAGCTTGCCATTTTCCCCGAGAATCGACTGTTTTCTAGCTTTCCGGAGTTGTGATTTACTCGAAAACAGTAGGGCGAGCATAGCAAAAATGCAGCACAACAACCTGAAATGTTCAGTCGTGGAACAGCACCGAGCAAAAACAGTGCAAATCTCGTTGAGCTTTGAGCTGACAGAGACTAGAGAACAGGAGAGCGGAGATTCATCAACCGTTTGTCACAGTTTGTGGCCCCGTACGTGGGATGAACGGTCGTCGACGACGACAACGGACGACGGATGCAGACAATTGGAAAGCAGGTGGAAATAATTTCATTTTTATGCTAATGCATAGCTTCCACCACCGCAATAGCATCGCACTGTCACTGACTGGCTCAATGAGTGACTGACGACTTTATGTAAGCCAGTGATTTTCAACCCGTAGATTTCAGAGACATTTGCATCTAAATTTGTAAATGTATTTTTGGTAAAATTCGAATATTAATTTTTGATTAAACTCATGATGCACACCACAAATATAGGTCATTTTCATTGAAAAATGTATTTTTCAAGAGGACTAATGACCTCAAAATAGAACAACGCGAGAAGGAAGATTCACTCAAATATGCATCGCTCATAAGGCTGAAAGGTAGAAACTGCAAAAGGCTGAATGCATCAAAAGGCTGAAATAACATGAGGCTGAAATAGTGATTCGACTAGTTTTCGAACAGCACCAGCCTGAGGGAATAATGCTAAGGACCACCCCAATACACACTATCATCCTCTGGTTCTTGGTTGACCAAACTAAGTCATTTTTTTGTGCTTGGGAAGCATCATTCGTCTCTTCTCTAAGCTCAGTTTCAAAACTAAGATCCATATAGACGATGCGATAAGCGCAAGGGTAATCAGCAAGATTATGCTGAGAATGGCGCGTTTCATTCACGTTTGAGCCAGAAACTTTTCATTGAATTGACTTCTTTGGGCATTATGTATATTGGTGCCTGTTATAAGCTGAGAAGCTGGCTTTATCTCAGTTGGGGCGTGACACCAAGAGAAGTAAGAAGTGTTATAACTTATTTATATTTTCAGCCTTTTGTAATTTCAGCCTCATGTTACAGTTTCTTCATTTCAGCCTTTTATGCATTCAGCCTTTTGATATTCAGCCTTATGTTACCATTCCGTCATAACCTAGTCAACACACGATCGTATATGATGTTGAATAGTATGCAAAAGTGGAGGCGATATACGCATTCGGGTAAATGGAAACATGTACGCATATGGCCTCCCCTTTAGCATCCTATTCAACATCATATAGGACTTCGTGTTAGCTGGGAAGTCTTCACGACTATTCGTCCTTCGTCCAATTGTCTAAAATGTTTGGTATTATATAAGTTATTACATACATTATTGCGGAAATATGAGTAGATACATTTCTAATAGCCTTTTTCATCTTGGCGAACGTCTCATCAGAAAGAATGCCTGCTTCTCAGCTTAGTATCATATTCCTACTTCCACAGGTATACTGAAAGCATGCTCTGCCAATGACCACATTACTTTTGTATACAGTGTGACAGGCCTAAAGATACTCTACGCCAGGAAGTCAAGATAAATTCTATAAAAAAAGTTCCCGGATTGACCGGAAGTCGAACCTGTCACCTTCAGCATGATCGGTGGGTTTATTACTTCGGCTAATTGCAAAGCAAAAATATCCGTACACATCGTAGTTGCTACTCCGTGATTCACCAGAACAATCGAAGTTGCACAGAGATCCAATGAACGGTGCTTGGGACTAGCTACACACTCTCAATGTTCACAATTCGTGAGTTCAATATTTTAAAGTCAAAAACGGCGCCGGCCACGTCCTTACGGTCATCGGGAAAGGGGAAGGACAACCGTTGTTACTAAAAACCGTGGAATCCACAGCATCCCCACAGTTGTCTTGGGAAGGAGTATTTATTAGTAGGGTAGGGCAAGGTGTGGATCTTGGAGCCACCTTTGGTAGGTGATATGATGCACTAGTTATATGGAAATACACGATACGGTCTTCATTCTGATTATAATTTAAGGGTAAGGGTAATGCACATACGTCAACGATCGTTCTACATTAAACGCGTCACCGCATTGATCGTTGATACTACCGTGAAAACCGACTCTCCCACGAAAGTTTTTGCGCGCTTCTGATTCCGCATTCAATATTTGCGTCCCCATTTTCCTACAGAGAAAACCGACCGACTCACGGAAATAGTCGCGCGTTTCCCACAGTATTGAACTTAGAGTATACGGAGAATAAACTTTCAAGCATAGATAGCCATTTTCGAATTATGTATTTTACTAAGAGTAGTCCCATGTGTTACCTGTGATCGACAGCCGTTGAGGTAATTAAGCCAATTATTTTAAA
This sequence comes from Aedes albopictus, assembly GCF_035046485.1. Lineage (NCBI taxonomy): Eukaryota > Metazoa > Arthropoda > Insecta > Diptera > Culicidae > Aedes > Aedes albopictus. The sequence continues at coordinate 121,646,257 of NC_085137.1, read as the reverse complement.
TTTGCTCAATGATTGTTGTGAACTGCAATCCCTTTCTTCTAACATTTTTATCGCTTCAATATTAGGCCTGCACCAGAACTACAAAATTAATTTGCAGATATTACATACTCTAGGAGTCCTCATGAAAACGTATTGGTGAAATTACCCCAACTTCTTCTAGTATGTAAAGAAAAAAAAAAAAACTCGGAATGATCTCACCCAGCTCCATGTCGTCGGATGACCGCAACCCAACCTTAACTCTTTCAATTTTCTGCAATACTGTTTGCTACCAAGTGTGCATCCATTTTTATCACTTCACGAGGAAGGACAATGTGCACCTACCCCAAACACGTGTCACTTTTCACTTTTTCCTTGGAGCAATGCAACGCGACCGAGATTTTCATCGCAACTGTCACAAACACGCGTCACTTTTCGTTTTTTCCGCCGAACAATGCAACCCGATCGACATCCCCATCGCAACTGCCCCAAAAACGCGTCATTTTTCACTTTTTCCTTCGAACAATCGGTTGATCATTTCGGAAAAATTTGATCTTATTTTGCTAACATTCGAATATACACAAGAACATGTTTATGTAGAACAAGATTTTCATATATGTTGGGTTGGCTATGAGGTTCAGTTTGTGGAGAAAGGGAGAGGAAGCCAAATTTGAAAGGAATTTGAGCTGGCGGGGATTTATTTTCAAAGGTTCTCTCGGAGAAACAATCATGGCTGCTCAGCTCAGCCAGTTTTGGCATTTGAGACAACCTTACATATATAAAATTCATGTATTCATGTAGAAGAGAGAAAAGTAGATAGAAAGATACAAAGTAGGAATCAGATGCGGTAGCCACCAGATCACCAAGCCAGTTAAACAAACAAGACCAATCTTAAACGCAGTAACTTGTTAAATCCATGCAAATGTACATTAGAACCATTTATGCTCCCTTTTGGTTTCAGACCTTTTCGGAGCTAGCATAAAAACTAAAATAGAAGAAGAGAGAGCCTGATAGAGCTTATTTCGTCTTGGATCATTCTAGAGATGCTTGTGATCAGATTCTTGTCGTCTTTCCAGGGTTTCGCAAAATTAATCTTTTAAAATTTTCACAAGATTCTTATCCAAAATCGCGTTCTCAACCTTCCGAAACATTTATCTGGCAAACGGTGTGCTGTAGTAAGTTGAAGTGTTAACATTTTGTCAAACCATCGCGCCTCCGAATAACCGAGTGCGACCTATACTTGCGTTTTTATTTAAAAAAATCGTGCAAGACCACTAAGATGAAATGCTGGATTAGACGGTATTTGATTGAATAGTTGCTGGCAAATTTGGAAACACAATCATTCAATGAGTTAACGCGGATAAACTGACAAACGCAAATGCAAATTGTAACAAGCACAAGGACGATAGACAATTTTTCCCTTGAAAAAGCCCAAAACCCATGGCCGAAACGTCGGGTAGAATAAAATAAATGGTCATAAGTTAAGACTGAGATAGCTTTTTTATGGTTCGACTAAACAATCGTTCTTTAGTGGATGAAAGCACCTTTACGGACTTGGAAGACGTTTGTAGCGAACTGAATCGCTGAAATTCCAGCTTCAACCGTTGCTTCGTGTTGGCTACACGTCTTCGGGAAAGACCGCAGATATGATATCCCGTGGAGTTTTCGTTGAAGAGCTGATCAGCAGCGAGCTGTGGAAACACGGTCCCCCGTGGTTACGTGAAGATAAATCTTCACAAATCTTCTCAATGTAGTTGGATTCTGCTTTCATTTTTGCCACAATGCCCGTTACAAACAGCGACGAAATTTCAGCAGTATACTCTCCGTTGGCGAACTTCATCATGCCAGGACAGCCCTGGTCCAACTCGTTCAAGCTGAAACGTTTCCCGATCATGGCAGCGCCTGGAGAAGGATTCATAGTGTCCAGCAAATCGTCTCTTCGCCTGCTAAGCCCATTTCTTGACGCTGATGGGCTGATCCGTGTCGGTGGCCGGTTGCGATTAGCTAACACACTCTACGACGTGAAGCACCAAATCGTTCTCCCCGGATTTCATCCGTTTACTCGCCTTCTACTGGAATTCCACCATCGCAAGCTAGATAATGGTGGGATTCGGATGACTCTCGCAGTCGTCCGCAACGAATTTTGGTCACTGAACGGTCGGAATGCTGGTTGGAGTGCTATTCGAAGTTGTTACGAGTACACTACCGCTCTAAGCATATCTGTACCATGTTGTTTTTCTACGCATACTGTCCCACTGCTCTAACTTAAATTCTATCTTAAAATCAATGCCAGAAAGAAGTTTTACGTTATCGTGCAATATTTATTTGTGACGCAAAATGAAAAAAAAAAATATCAAATTAACTTCAAATGGATCTGTACCTGAGAAAAACACGGCAAGAATGCAAAACAACATGGGACAGATATGATTAGAAGGGCAGTACAGTAGAGCGAACCCGCAGCCGATACAACAATCGATCTGCCAGCTTGCCGAATCATCGCAAATGAAGCCTTTGTCTGCACAGGGGTTGATCATTGTGGTTCCGTCTTTCTTAACCCAAGGTAATGGTTGCGCAGTAAGTCACAGTGACTTCTGTGCAACCCTTACATGCGCTGCTGTGACTGTGCGGCTCCAAAAAGCCACATCTGCGTTTTCGTCTGCTTGAGTACAACAAAGGCAGTTCACATCGAGTTCGTCAGCGATCTGAGTACTGCCGCTTTTCTAATGGCTCTCGACCGTTTTGTCTGAAGACGAAACAAGCCTCAGCATTTGTACTCCGTCAACGCTACACATTTCATCGGCGCGAAAAATTCACTGCACAAAGTGTATCAAATTCTTCAACCCGAATCCGATAGCAACAAAATCAGCAAGCATCTCGCCTCGCCGAAGAAAACATCCAGTGACATCTTATTCCCCACGTGCCCCCAACTTTAGCGGTCTATGGGAGGCTGCCGTAAACATGGCCAAAGCCTATCTGGTCGGTTAACTCGGATTATCAGTGCTGTCCTTCGAGGATCTAATGACGGCTCTAATCAGAATCGAAGGAAGTGTGAACTCCCGCCCACTTCTTCCACTTTTCAGGGATCCTAACGATCTGGGAACTCTCACACCCGCACATTTACTCGTGCTGAACATGATCCGCCCGCACCCCGAATTCGATATAAGGATCGTACCGCTGAATCGGCTCGACCAGTATGAGCAGCTCCAGAAGTACTCTCAAAACTTCCGGTACAGGTGACGAAACGAAAACTTGAAGGAGTTAAACCAGCAGTAATGTACCGACCCGAAGCGCTACCAGGGCAACGTTGGTGAAGGGTGAATTCCTTGGTCCTGCTCGCTGGCTGCTAGCCCGTGTTATGGAGACGAACCCTGGCTCAGATGTTGTGACCCGTGTTGTAACCCTCCGAACGTCATCCGGGATTCTGAAGAGAGCTCCCATGTGTGAAGTTGTGCCCGTTGAAGACAGACTGGTCCTGAAAAATGCGCCCTAAGAAGTTTTAATATTCCAATTCTGTGTTCCTGGCTGAGAGCACGTAGCCCAAAGACCCAACAATGATTTTGGAGCTGTTTTCCAATTGGAATATCTGTGATATGCAGAGTATAGATAACCTCGTCCCAATAGTCACCTGGGGAGTTGCAAGTTGCCCATCATAGTATTTTTTCAGGCATTTTCTCTAGAAATCAGTCATCAGTATTCCTGCTAGGCTTGTATTTTGCGTGACATTTACATTCCCTGCTCCCAACAAACCCTCCATATGCCGATCCTCTCAGTTTGTCGAATTGAGCAAATGTCTATATACAGTACAGCGTACAGCGTACATTAGGGCAGTTCAGACTTTAAACATATCAAAAATTCAAAGCTCCCATATGTTCATTACAATCCTTGGTGCAAAACTAGAGTCCTGTCCAATTTTCAGCCATTTTGGTGGTGATTTAATGGTGGCCCAAAAGCAAAATAGGTTTATATGAGAATTACTATGGAAAATTTTCGAAAAAGGTTCTCCGCACTGCAGAGCATTACCACATGGATAAAGTCATAGGGTCAAAGCCGAATTGAATTCATCAGATCTCAATGATGAATGTTGCGGAAGACCGGAACATATTTCGACAATCGGATAAAAAGTTATTAAACAAATTCTCACTCGCATGCGTATCTTTAAACAAGATGTCCAGCAAGGTGTGCAAGAAGCTAACACGCATACTATGATTGCGTGTCAAGCGTGTCGGTCGAGCTGCGGTCTTCTGTTCAAGCATGCATAGATGAATATTGATTAATAACTTCTGTCTCGTGAGTCGAAACGAGTTGCGGTTCACTCATCATTGAGGTCTGAAGAATTCAATTTGACTTTGACCCTATGACTTCATCCATGTGTTAATGCTCTACAGCGCGGAGAACCTTTTTTGAAAATTCTCCATAGTAATTCCCATATAAACCTATTTTGCTTTTGGGCCACCATTAAATCATCACCAAAATGGCTGAAAATTTGACAGGACTCTAGTTTTGCACCAAGGATTGTGATGAACATATGGGAGCTTTGAATTTCTGACATGTTTAAAGTCTGAACTGCCCTAGCGTACATACACTCCCGTTCAAAAGTTTGGGGTCACCCCCTCAAAAACATATCATTTTTTTAGGCCCATATCTCCGCCAATTTGCGTCCGATTTCAAAACCCTAGGTTTCATTCAAAAGATAATAAGTCAAAGAAACTTTGAACATGATTTAAAAGAAACTTTTTCAAAAAAAAAAAAATTGTATGTAAACTTAACCCTAAGTTGCCAAATTTTCTAAAAAATAAATATAAACTTACGGCAGTGTCGCTGGAAGTTGGGTCGACCAAATTTTAAGATGAGAGCGGTAATATGACCCATTTTCTATTAGCTTTCAACTGCTTTTTACAGAACTTAGCTAAAAAATGTAGAAAACAAGTTATTAAGTAAATTAATCCTTGATGTCATCGACCAAAAATTTGGGGTCACCCCTCAATATGATGTATCGGCCAAAAGTTTGGGGTCACTATCGTAAAACATGGAAAAGTGATTTGGTGATATCTTCGTCATCTATAGTTCAATTTTAATTATTTTTGGCTCATTTCAAAGATAATTAACTAAATTTACGTGTGATGTCTTCAACTTAACGTATTTAACGATTTTTGTACATAAAAATGTTATGTAAATTTAGCACATTTTACCACGCTTCAAAAAATGAGGCAACTTTACGTTAAGTTTTAGTATGTAAATTTCAACAAATATGTGTGGTTCAATGTCTATGCAGTAAGTATCATTCATTTTGTTTCAAATGAGCCAAGAAGAATTAAAATTGAATGAAAGATGACGAAGATATCAACAAATCCGTTTTCCATGTTTTACGATACTGACCCCAAACTTTTGGCCGATACAGCATATTGAGGGGTGACCCCAAACTTTTGGTCGATGACATCGCTTGGACTCCAGCGCTGTGTTTGGTTCCCTCCACACCATCTGTCTTCCCAAACCCAAACAGGTTGATTTTCGTCTCATCGCTGAAAAGAACTATGTCCCAGAACTCCTTTGGCTTGGAAACATACTCTTTGGCAAACTCGAGTCGCTTTTTGATATTTGCTTTAGAAAGCAATGGCTTCTTCCGGGTATCTCGTCCTCCCAGATTATGTCGGTGTGCCACGCGCCGAACCGTATCCGTACTAACAGGCCTTCCGATGTTGTCAGCAACCTCAGCAGTCAATTTCGGAATGCTTGTTCTAGAATTATTTCGTATTCTTCGGACGATTACCCGCTCATCACCAGCCGTCAGGATTCGCTTCCATCCTCTACCGCTGCGGGTTTTCAATGTATCCTCATACTTCCACTTGTTAACTAGGGTAATTGTTCCCATCGTTGTGGTAGTACCTAATGTTGCGGTAATGGCAATTGAGCACTTTATCGACTGAAATGTTACCAACAGATATTTTTAATTAATGTATTGTGCTTAAATTATGAGATTGCACCATTTGTTTGCTTAAGATTTGCCCAAAAACCTATTAAAAAAAAATATTTTCCTAAATGTGTTTGCTGCTGTGTTCCTATTGTTGCGGTAGTGTTCCTAATGTTGCGGTATCCCATATGATTTCAATGGGATACCGCAACAATAGGAACAAAATACCGCAACATTAGGAACACATACCGCAACATTAGGAACACAATGTTCTTTCAGATAAAAACGAATAAAATGCTCATAACAAACTCAAAGTGGCAATATTTCGTTATTTTCTCGTAGATAAAGGATAGATTTTATTATTTTCAACTCAATCCATGTAAAAAGTTTGCTTGGGGCGATACAATTGTGGTTTAAGCATGAACCCAGTGCTTAACTCCTCCATGATCGGATCAATTACCCTATTTTCTGTACCGTTGAATGTGTTCTTCCGACTCCGGCTATTTGGGGCTGTCCATAAACCACGTGGCCATTTTTTTTGGGACTTTTCAACCTACCCCCCCCCCCCCCCCGTGGTCATTAGTCCATACATTTTTTTTTATTTGTCTATACAAAATGGTCATTGGCCGTACCCCCCCTAATGACCACGTGGTTTATGGACAGCCCCTTTCCCGCAACGACTTTTCCCGGCAACACAAACTAATTATTTGAGTACGCGTAGTAATGTCCGTTTCTTTTCTTTCATGTGCCATTCTGAAGAAAACCACAACCAGTTTGCGAATTAAACTTGATTTGTTTACATACGCGGCAGCTTGGAACTGGTGACAAGAACACTGTAAACACAAACTACGCAAATTTTATACAGCACTATGCATTAGAGTGAAATATTGCAGACACGCTTAAGGAGGTGTACGCTCAATTTTGCCTATGTAAAAAAAAGAAAAATTTGTATATTTTTTCCAACTATAATTTTGCCCAAAAAGTTTTGTAAATTATAAGTATACACGTTGTTAGATTATTAAAATGCTTGTATAATTCCATACTAAAATCCTGAACATTGATGCAAATTCTATCGAAAACACTGCCTCTATTGAACTTCTCATGGGCGTACGCTCAATTTTGCTATTGACTGTATGTGTGCCTTCTGTTTACCGATTTGAGTTCTCTTGCGCGTTGCGTTGCGTTGCGTTGCGTGGTAACGGAGTAATTCGTAGATTGCATACTGAAAGTTGTCATGTTAAAACTTAAATACTCCTATTCTAATTGCTTATGGAATGCTATTTGGGAAGGAACAGCTATCCAATCAGAGATTGAAGTAAAAAAGACATGAGAACTTCCATTGCCGGCCACGCCCATCTTCTCCGTTACGAGGATAGGAAAGGATGTGATGATATGACACCTACTTTATGAAAGGCCAGCGACTCACCGGCGCCCCCATAGGTGTCAAGGAGTTGGATATTCGGGATGGGTTGATTTGGGATTCACTATAAGCGAGTGATACGACAAGATTTTGTGAGTGTATTTGAGTAGTATATGTAGATGTGTTGGAGTGATTGAAAGTGTTTTAGTATATTTAAACAACAACGTTGGGAGTGACATAGCTAAGAAATGTTGTCACTCCATGGGCCTTTCTGATTCCGGGATGGGGCACAGGCATTTACACTGTGTCCTGGCTAACAAGCCTAGGCTTAAGCGCCATTGCTCGCTCTCTGAAACGATAAAAAATACGTTTTGCAGATGGGAAGGGATAGTAGAGAAGGGATGATATCTATTTATCGAGATGCCAGCGACTCACCGACGCCCTCGTAAATAGAAAGGAGATGGGATTTTGGAACGGGATTTTTACATATACAATAATCAGAACAATCTTACCAAGTATCTGCTTTAAAGGATCAACCTGTGGATATAGCATATTTTTTTCGAAATATGTAACTGCAACACGATTGGCAATTCAGGTGGGCACACTGTATACTTTCGACGGTCATACGACAAGGCAACACACTCAACGTCATTTCACGTCCACTTCTCGATGCTTGCTACACCACGCCACTGTCCAGTCCATGCGTTCGCACACCCACACGATCAAGGATTACATTTAATCGATATGCCTCACACATTTTTCTTTGTTGTACACCGTATCATCGCAAGACCTCAAATCAAAGTTCCAATCAAATGCTCTGCTGATTTTCTCTAGCATTCTCGGCCTTTCCGCAATAACCAAAACTCACTTTTTCTTCGTTGATCTCATTTCCGAACACAGACAAGTTTCTATCTATTTTTTCTTATTTTGCGAAATTGCTGGCACTGTTGATACTCTTCACACTAGTTAATTTCTACGGCAAACTCTCAATGAGCTCGTCCCAAGGCACTTTCCACCTGTAGAATTCCGTCCGGACGTGTAAAAGAGGCGTCGTCCCGGCAATCCTCTTAGAATCATCAGCCAATGGAGTAATGAAGTGTATCGGCAATTTGTTAGCTTAGAGAAATTCTCTTCTCAGTGGAAACCACTATAATCACTACATTTCAATAATAATTCACTAAAATAGCAGCGAAATCGAAACTTTTTTTCGAATCTCAAATTTACGGATAAGAGAAAAACCGTGACAGAAAAAAAAAACACGTCCTCGCGCACGCGTAGCTTGCTGCGATCGATTTGAGTTCTCTTATCACAAAGTCAAAACTACAGCTTGCTAGTATTATAAGAATATGTTTGAATTTTAAAGTTATGAAATGAGTGTGACAAAATATACCAATACTTCATGTTAGGATCATTTGAAGAAACACTAAAAAAAATCAAAACTCGGTAAGCAAAACGTTGCGAACCGCTATCGTAGACACACAGGTGGTACACGAATCGCGTGCGTCGCTGCGGTTTCTCTGGAAAAGAGATGATGGGACAATTTGTGAATACATAGGGTGCGGGCACCGGTTTTGGCCAGTCTAAAGGAAATCATTTTTATAAAAATAACCAATAATCCTATGAAAACAACCAATGCGTCAAATGAAAGGTTTCAATCTATATTTTGAAGGAAAAATGCAGAAATCAAGCCAATACTAGATTTTTGTGTTAAAAGTGGCACTGGCCAAAATAGAAGCTCTGCCGCAGT